>NW_018743744.1:0-52019 GCF_001683475.1 Chenopodium quinoa
TTCTACTAAGCTAATTGGATCAAATGAAAGTCAAAACACATTCAAACAAAGCTATTTGAATCAAATGAAAGTCAAATACGTTCTACAAAGCTGATTGAATCAAATAAAAGTGAAACACATTCAAACAAAGCTATTTGAATTAAATGAGAGTCAAAAACTTTCAAACAAAGCTAATTAAATCAAATAAAAGTCAAAATACATTCTACAAAG
Source organism: Chenopodium quinoa (assembly GCF_001683475.1). Lineage (NCBI taxonomy): Eukaryota > Viridiplantae > Streptophyta > Magnoliopsida > Caryophyllales > Amaranthaceae > Chenopodium > Chenopodium quinoa. The sequence continues at coordinate 211 of NW_018743744.1, forward strand.
CTAATTAAATCAAATGAAACTCAAACACATTCAAACAAAGCTAATTGAATCAAATGAAAGTCAAATACATTCAACAAAGCTAATAGAATCAAATGAAAGTCAAACACCTTCAAACAAAGCAAATTGAATCAAATGAAAGTCAAACACATTCAAACAAAGCTATTTTAATCAAATGAATGTCAAATACGTTCAACAAAGCTAATTGTATCAAATGAAAGTCAAACACATTAAAATAATGCTATTTGAATCAAATGAAAGTCAAACGAATTGAAACAAAGTTATTTAAATCAAATGAAAGTGAAATGCATTCTACAAAGCTAATTGAATCATTTGAAAGTTAAACGCATCAAACAAAGCTATTTGAATCAAATGTGAGTCAAATACATTCTACAAAGCTAATTGAATCAAATGAAAGTCAAACTCATTCAAACAAAGCTAATTAAATCAAATGAAAGTCAAACACATTCAAATAAAGCTATTTGAATCAAATGAAAGTCAAACACATTCAAAAAGAGCTATTTTAATTAAATGAATGTCAAATACATTCTACAAAGCTAATTGAATAAAATGAAAGTCAAACACATTCAAATAAAGCTATTTGAATCAAATGAAAGTCAAATACATTCTACAAAGCTAATTGAATCAAATGAAAGTCAAACACATTCAAAAAGCCTTTAAATCAAATGAAAGTCAAACACATTCAAAAAAGCTATTTGAATCAAATGAAAGTCAAACACATTCAAACAAAGCCTTTTAAATCAAATGAAAGTCAAACACATTCAAAAAAAGCTATTTGAATTCAAATGAAAGTCAAACACATTCAAACAAAGCCTTTTAAATCAAATGAAAGTCAAACACATTCAAAAAAAGCTTTTAATTAAAATGATAGTCAAACACATTTAAACAAAGCTATATAAATCAAATGAAAGTCAAACACATTCAAACAAAGCTAATTGAATCAAATGAAAGTCAAACATATTAAACAAAGCTATTTTAATCAAATGATGTCAAATACGTTCAACAAAGCTAATTGTATCAAATGAAAGTCAAACACATTCAAATAAAGCTAATTGAATCAAATGAAAGTCAAACGCATTCAAACAAAGTTATTTAAATCAAATGAAAGTGAAATTCATTCTACAAAGCTAATTGAATCAAATGAAAGTTAAACACATTCAAACAAAGCTATTTGAATCAAATGAGAGTCAAATACATTCAAACAAGCTAATTAAATCAAATAAAAGTCAAACACATTAAAACAAAGCTAATTGAATCAAATGTAAGTCAAATACATTCAACAAAGCTAATAGAATCAAATGAAAGTCAAACACATTCAAACAAAGCAAATTGAATCAAATGAAAGTCAAACACATTCAAACAAAGCTATTTTAATCAAATGAAAGTCGAATACATTCTACAAAGCTAATTGAATCAAATAAAAGTCAAACACATTCAAACAAAGCTATTTGAATCAAATGAGAGTCAAACACGTTGAAACAAAGCTAATTAAATCAAAATAAAAGTCAAATACATTCTACAAAGCTAATTGAATCAAATAAAAGTCAAACACATTCAAACAAAGCCTTTTAAATCAAATAAAAGTCAAACACATTCAAAAAAAGCTTTTTAATTTAAATGAAAGTCAAACACATTCAAACAAAGCTATATAAATCAAATGAAAGTGAAATGCAATCTACAAAGCAATTTGAATCAAATGAAATTCAATCACATTCAAACAAAGCTATTTGAATCAAATGAAAGTCAAATACATTCTACAAAGCTAATTGAATCAAATGAAACTCAAACACATTCAAACAAAGCTATTTGAATCAAATGAGAGTCAAACATGTTCAAACAAAGCTAATTAAATCAAATAAAAGTCAAATACATTCTACAAAGCTAATTGAATCAAATGAAAGTCAAAAACATTCAAACAAAATATTTGAATCAAATGAAAGTCAAATACATTCTACTAAGCTAATTGGATCAAATGAAAGTCAAACACATTCAAACAAAGCTATTTGAATCAAATGAAAGTCAAATACGTTCTACAAAGCTAATTGAATCAAATAAAAGTGAAACACATTCAAACAAAGCTATTTGAATTAAATGAGAGTCAAAAACTTTCAAACAAAGCTAATTAAATCAAATAAAAGTCAAATACATTCTACAAAGCTAATTAAATCAAATGAAAGTCAAACACATTCAAACAAAGCTAATTGAATCAAATGAAAGTCAAATACATTCAACAAAGCTAATAGAATCAAATGAAAGTCAAACACATTCAAACAAAGCAAATTGAATCAAATGAAAGTCAAACACATTCAAACAAAGCTATTTTAATCAAATGAATGTCAAATACGTTCAACAAAGCTAATTGTATCAAATGAAAGTCAAACACATTAAAATAATGCTATTTGAATCAAATGAAAGTCAAACGCATTGAAACAAAGTTATTTAAATCAAATGAAAGTGAAATGCATTCTACAAAGCTAATTGAATCAATTGAAAGTTAAACGCATTCAAACAAAGCTATTTGAATCAAATGAGAGTCAAATACATTCTACAAAGCTAATTGAATCAAATGAAAGTCAAACTCATTCAAACAAAGCTAATTAAATCAAATGAAAGTCAAACACATTCAAATAAAGCTATTTGAATCAAATGAAAGTCAAACACATTCAAAAAAGCTATTTTAATTAAATGAATGTCAAATACATTCTACAAAGCTAATTGAATAAAATGAAAGTCAAACACATTCAAATAAAGCTATTGAATCAAATGAAAGTCAAATACATTCTACAAAGCTAATTGAATCAAATGAAAGTCAAACACATTCAAACAAAGCCTTTTAAATCAAATGAAAGTCAAACACATTCAAAAAAAAGCTATTTGAATCAAATGAAAGTCAAACACATTCAAACAAAGCCTTTTAAATCAAATGAAAGTCAAACACATTCAAAAAAAGCTTTTTAATTTAAATGATAGTCAAACACATTTAAACAAAGCTATATAAATCAAATGAAAGTGAAATGCATCTACAAAGCAAATTGAATTAAATGAAATTTAAAAACATTCAAACAAAGCTATTTGAATCAAATGACCGTCAAATACATTCTACAAAGCTAATTGAATCAAATGAAAGTCAAACACATTCAAACAAAGCTATTGGAATCAAATAAAAGTCAAATACAGCTCATACAGCTTCAGACGGGACCCTAAGGGCCCGACGTACCCGTCATACCGAAAGGAGGGAACGGGAGCATCTTCAAACAGGAAGCGAGCCAGCAGGCGCACCGCCTGTTCGGCAACAGCCGACTGATGGGTCTGCTCCTATCACAAGGAACGAACTCATGACCTTTATGAGGGACTTCAAGGAAGAGATTCAAGAGTTGATCAACAAGAAGCCGCGTGCTCCAGTCAAGGAGCAGTCGGCCAAGAAACCCTCCACTTCACTGAAGAGGAAGCCAGTTCAAGGGCGAGAGGCGACTCCTCATCCTAAATCTAGGAAGCGGGAGCCACCTGCCCTTGATTTCACAAAATTCCGTTATCCTACAGGAAATAGGAAACTGTTCGTCATATTTAGGCGGACGGGTCGAAGCAAACATTCACAGATGCTCGGCTACTGCTAGAGCAGAAGAAGAGTGACCGATTGTCAGAGTCGGCCTCTACTTCAAACTTTCAAGACAGTTTGCGAAATGCCTCGATGAGGCATACTCAGTCGTACCATGAGAGTCAGTCAGGCGGCACCTCCCGTCAGTCCGGCTTTCATAGTGACCAGGCGGTACCAAACTTACCATTTGTGCCGCAACAACAGTATTTTTTGCAGCCACCTCCCTTTGGTGGACCTGCAGCAAAAAACGTCCAACCTATGGACTGGCAGCTACGGTTGCTTAGACTTGGTGAACAGCCGTCGGCCTTCTTTAAGGAAATTACTGAAGCCGCTCAGCCGGCCAAAGTGAAAAAATGTATTAGTAGGCGCCTATGACGGCACTACTAACCTAGAAGACCATCTGATGGCATTCACCAACCTGATGTACCTTCAAGGGTTGGATGATCCCACTTGGTGCAAGTGTTTCCCAGCGACTCTCAAAGGAATCGCACAGCAATGGTTTGGCAACCTGCCGACTGGTTGTGTAAATAGCTTCAGGACGCTTGCTTACTTATTTACCTCCAACTTCGCCATGAACATCCCTGCGAAGAAAACGACCCTTGATTTGGGAACAATTCAGCAGGGCAAGAAGGAGGGGCTTCGTTCTTACATCAGGCGGTTTAACCTGATGAGAATACAGATTCAAGGGTTACCGGATGAGGTAGCTTATACTGACTTTTTCAGAGGTCTCAAAGACGGGTCTACCTTCAAATTTGATTTGGTTCGAAAAAGGGTGGCGACTCTTCAAGAGGCCTTGATTGAAGCAGAAGCCTATATACAGGCGACTGATCTTTGTACGATAAAACAGTCGGACGGGAAAAGGTTCGACAAAAGAGAAGGACGACAGAAACAGTCGTCAAACAAAGATGAGAAAAGAAAAGAGGTCTGGGCGGCTGATTCCTCTAAACAGCCAGCCCAGAAAAAGAAAAAAGAATTCAAACCATACCCCAAAGTATGCGTTTAACAAGGATAACCAGTTTATCCTAAAAGAAATCAAGGGACGGATCTCAATTGAGAAGCCGGTCCCCATGAAGGGTTCTGCAAACAACCGGAACCAAGATAAATTCTGTGCTTATCATGATGATGTTGGTCATCACACCAATGACTGCATCAGTCTCATGCGGTACCTAGACCGCCTGGCTGATCAAGGTGATCTTGACACTTATGTCAAGAAATCCGCGGGGAACACTTCCTCAAAAAAGCAGTCGGCCAAAAAGAATCAACAGGCCGACAGCTCCGATACAGATGATGCAGTCGTCTACACTATTGCAGGCGGCTTCTCAGGAGGCGGCCCCACTATTAGGGGCAACAAAGACAATATCAGGCGGTTAGATGTAAATTCCGTTCACCAAGAGCGGCCGTCTAAATATTCATTTCCTGAGATTGTCATCACTGAAGAAGATCTAGGAGGGGTAAGGGGGCCGCATGACGACCCTCTCGTTATTGAATGTAAAGTGGCCAACCAGAGAGTTGGCCGAATCCTCATAGATACCGGAAGCTCCTCAGATCTCATCAGTAGCAAATGTCTGTCGAAACTAAAATATCAGACTGATTGCATACATCCGGCCTCCCACCCTTTAGTAGGGTTTGGAGGAGGAGTCGTCCACCACTGGGACGAGTAGATTTACCCATCCGCCTGGGTGAAAAAGGGGAAGGACGACACATGGTAGTCCGGTTCCTGGTAGTAGAGGAACTCTCGGCCTACAACATGATTCTGGGTCGACCTACCCTGAATAATTCCAAGGCTGTTATAATCCCATCTCTTATGTTGCTCAAGTTTGAGAGGGATAATGGAACAGTCGGCTCCCTAAGGGGAGATCAAAGGATGGCCCGAGAGTGCTATCTCTCGGATGTCAAGCCCACTGTTATGGCTACTGGGTCAAGCGGTGAAAAAACAGACCTTGACAAGGAGAGTGCGCCTGTTCAAGAAGCAGGCGGCAAAAAGAGAAAGGCATCCCAGACAGGGGCCGCAAGAAAAGAAAGAAAATAGCAATCATTGGCAGAGGAGCGGCCGGATGAGTTCCCCTCAGCCGGCTGGTGAGCATGCGGACCTGATCTTAGACGACTCACGTCCTGACCGAACAGTCAAAGTTGGGACGACTGCTCTGAGAAACCTTGGTGACAACTTTCACCAACTATTGAAAGAATACAAGGACATCTTTGCATTCGAAGTCCATGAGATGTCAGGCATTAGTCCTGATCTGGCGGTACATAAACTGGCCGTGGATCCAAAAAAGAAGCCGGTACGGCAAAAGAAGCGGAACCATGGCGAAGAAAGAAGTCAGGCGGCAGCCGCCGAAGTTTAAAAAATTACTTGATGCAGGGTTCATTCGGCAATGTTACTTCCCAGACTGGGTTGCAAATGTGGTGCTTGTTAAAAAGCCGAATGGCACCTGGCGAATGTGTGTAAACTACACAGACTTAAACAAGGCGTGCCCCAAAGACAGTTACCCTCTGCCTAAAATTAATAACCTGGTCGACTCAAAGCCGGCCATGCCTTGATGAGTTTTATGGACGCCTATTCTGGTTTCCATCAAATTCCTTTATGGAAGAAAGATCAGGAGAAGACGCCCTTCGTCACTGATCAGGGGTTATACTGTTACACGGTCATGCCGTTTGGTCTTAAGAATGCCCCGGCTACCTTCCAACGAATGATAAACACTGTGTTCTTTGATCAGATTGGGAGAAACGTCGAGGCATACATTGATGATATGATTGTCAAGACTAAACTTCAGAAAGATCATATGTCGGACCTCCGAAACTTTCGCCACACTCAGGCGGCACCATGTCATGCTCAATCCCAAGAAATGTGTATTTGGAGTTGAGTCTGGGAAATTTCTCGGATTCCTTATCAATCAGAGAGGAATAGAGGCGAACCTGAGAAAGGTGCAGGCGGTCATTGACATGCAGCCGCCTCGTACCATCCGAGAGGTTCAGAAGTTAACAGGTTGTCTGGCGGCCTTGGGAAGATTTCTAAGCCGATCAGGCGACAAATGCTATACTTTTTTCCAGGCAATTAAGAAGAAGGCAAGGTTTGAATGGGGGCCGGATGCTGAGGCCGCCTTCCAGAAAATTAAAAGTTCAACTTGCATTCCTTGCCGAGGCTGGTCAGCCCTTTGGCCAAAGAGGTACTCTACATGTACCTGGCCGTCTCTGATCATGCGTTAAGCGCTGTTCTCCTTGCTGAAAGAGACGGCTGTCAGCTCCCGGTCTACTTTGTCAGTCACGTACTGAAAAAATGCCGAGTTGAGGTATCCTCTAGTGGAGAAATTTGGTCTTGCACTCTTCATGGCTGTTAAAAAATTGAAGCCCTACTTTTTGGCACATGCAGTCGTCGTGTATACAGACCAACCTATCAAGCGGCCACTTACCATCATGGAGTCGTCAGGCCGAATGATCAAATGGGCCATAGAAATACAGAGCCTCGAAGTTACTTTCGAGCCTAGAAAAGCAGTGAAGGGCAAGCCTTTGCTGATTTTATTGTAGAGATGACTCGTCCTCCTAACTCTCAAGTTCTAGACCAAGTATGGAAGGTATATGTGGACGGAAGCTCTACTTCAAATGGTTGTGGAGCAGGCGTCATATGTCAGTCGCCTGAGGGCGACAGGTACGAGTATGCTCTACGCTTCAGTTTTCAGGCTTCAAAACAATGAGGCAGAATATGAAGCTTTACTAGCCGGGATCCGCATGTGCAAGGCGCAGGGGCAAGAAAAATAGACGCCTGTTCCGATTCACAATTGATAGTGAGTCAGTACAATGGCGAATACGAAGCAACCCATCCGGCCATGATCAAGTATTTACAGGCGGTCCGACAAGCAGTCGGCTCCCTTGAGGATTTCCATCTGATCCAAGTGCCGAGATCAGAAAACAACCAGGCGGATGCACTGTCAAAATTAGCATCATCCGCCTCCTATGATACTCCTCGAACTGTTTTTTTGGGAAGTAATGGAGAAGGGAAGCATCGAGGAAAACCCTATTGGAATCCTAGACAGAAGCTCAACCTGGATGGATTCAATCAGGGCATATCTGACAAACGGTACACTTGCCGGATGATCCTCAACAGGCGGCAGCACTGAAAAAACGAGCCACCTGTTTTGAAATGATAAAGGGAGAACTTCACAAAAAGGGGTACCTTCAACCCTTCTTAAAGTGTGTTACTCCAGAAAAGGGACGAGAGATACTAGACGATCTTCACTCTGGTTACTGTGCTTCTCATATAGGCGGTAGGACGCTTGCTCAAAGGGCAAGGCGGCAGGGCTACTTTTGGCCTACTTTGGAAGCAGATGCAATGGAGATGGTGAAAAAATGTGACAAGTGCCAAAGGTTTGGCAAACTAATTCACCGTCCGGCTGCTGACCTCACTACCATTCACAGTCCACTATCGTTTTCTAAGTGGGGCATGGACATTCTGGGTCCATACACGCCTGCTACAGGCGGAAGGAGGTACATACTTGTTGCCGTCGACTACTTCACTAAATGGGTAGAGGCGGAAGCTGTAAAGGGAATCAAGACGAAAGATGTAATTTCATTCATTTGGAAAAATATCATCACTCGGTTCGGGGTTCCCATGTCTATGGTTTTTGATAATGGTCCCCAATTTGAGACGCCTGTTCTCAAAAGCTGGTTGGGTGACCAAGGAATTGCAAACTACTTTTGCATCTGTCGGCCGTCTACAAGCAAACGGCCAGGTAGAAGCCTTTAATAAAATCATCTCAGACGGTCTCAAGAAAAAGATTGAACGAGCAGGCGGCCTATGGGCGGATGAACTACCACATGTTCTCTGGGCCATTAGGACGACTGAAAAAGGGCGACTGGAGAAACTCCATTCCTCCTAACTTATGGTGCGGAAGCTGTTCTTCCAATAGAACACTACGAGCCGACTCTTCGAGTAATGCTATATGACGAAGAGACAAACTGGGAAGCCATGCGCCTGGCATTAGACTCACTTCCTGAAAGGAGGGGCAATGCTGTCTTGCGCCATGAGATCTATCGCTTGAGAATGACTAGATCATACAACAAAAAAGTACACAGGCGTCCACTCAAAGTAGGGGACTTTGTACTTAGAAAAATGGAAGCAATTGGTAGGGCTAATGAGTCTGGCAAACTAACTCCCAATTGGGAAGGACCCTACCGAATCTATGAGGAAGTCATGGACGGTACCTACCGTCTGGAAACACCAGACGGACAACCGTTGCCTCGAACTTGGAATGTAGATAATCTTAAGAAATATTTCTTTTGAATGATGTAAATAGTCAAGAGCTAATTAATAAAAGTTTGCACTTACTATTCAATTTCGTACTAAGAGGGGCACGCCTACTAACAAATAGTCGGCTACTCTCCATGTTCAATTTTTACTTACTTAAAGAGGGGCATGCCGTCTGTACCTTTAAAGTTGGCTACTCTCCATTGAGTTTTACTCTATTTTTAGAGGGGCATGCCGTCTGTACTTTTACAGTCGGCTACTCTCCATTGAGTATTTTTACTTCAGAGGGGCATGCCGTCTGTACCTTTACAGTCGGCCACTCTCTATTGAGTATTTTACTCTATTTAGGGGCATGTCGTCTGGACATATTGTCGGCTACTCTCCATAAGAAGATGGCCGACTGGTTCCAAACACATAGTCGACCCTGTGCCTAACAGGCGGCTACCCTCCTTTTACTTAGCACCTACGTTCACCAAGAACTTACCAAGGCCACAGGCCGAATGATCAGACAAGGCGCCAAGCCAACTGATCAAATTTACAAAACTAATACGACCTGTCCCAACATCATAGCAGGCGTCCGGCGACATCCCTCCGGATGAAATTCGTCGCAAAGAGCAGCTCCCTTTTGGGTGGAACATTGTTCTATAAACTAATTACACGGCACCTATACGACTGTCCCTAAGGGCAACCACGTAGCCGTTTTTGAGACAAGGATAACTCTATCACTAATCAAACCAGTGGTAGCAGTTGACATCTGAGTCAGATGACCGCCTGTATTACTTGGGACAAATGCAGGGGGTACCTCTTGAGTTAATAGCCAACAAACATTGGCGAATCAAGGGGCCTAGCCGGCCTCCGCCGCCTGGTACCTCTACTTCTCAAGCAAGAGTGACGGCGATTGAGTAACTCCAATGTTAACTCATAGTCACTCCCTCAAATTTGGTATGGAACCTAAAAGGTTTGAGTATACCGCCTGTTTTTTGGTAAACAGGGGCACTCAAACCCCTATTCCTACTAGGTAACCTATTGAGTTAATAGCCAACAAACATTGGCGAATCAAGGGGATCAGCCGGCCTCCGCCGCCTGGAACCTCTACTACTCAATCTAGTGTGACGGAGACTAAGTAACTCCTATGTTAACTTATAGTCACTCCCTCAAAACTTAGTATGGAGCCTAAAAGGTATGAGTCGTCCGCTTGTTTTTATCAAACAGGGGCTCTCAACCACTACTCCTGCTAAGTTAACAAATTACGAGTTAAAAGCCAACAAATATTGAATAAAGGGAAACAACCGGTACCCGCCGCTTGTTATCTCAACTACTCAGTTCCTTGGCGACTAGGTAACACTCATATTTACTTGGTCAGACCACTTTCCTACTTGGTTAAATTTACAAAAGACAGGACCGCCTGCCTAAAAAGGATCCAGTCTTTAAAATAGTTCGAATATTGATTGGATAAATGGCCGACTGATCGTCTATCCTTGAAACAGACAACCAGTCGTCCAGGGGCATAGGCGGCGTGACTAACTTTCCGTACCTGTCTGCAACTATCGGCCATGTAAAACAGTCGGTCTAGTGAACAATTGGATATTGGAATATTCAATACTTAGACGAATTTGAGGCAAAACAAAAATTCATTAAAAATAAGCCGGTCATTAAAGACCAGCAAAATATTCAAAGCCCCGGCCCCCTGGCCGGGTAAATACAAAGCAAACGGCACGCAGGCCGTGGAAAGAATACATAAAGCTTAAGAAGGGGGCAATTCAGTATTAGCAGCTGCCGCCTGGTCAGCAGCACTCTTCTTGCTGGACTCGGCTTCAGCTACATCCTTTTTTGATGCCTTACCCCCAAGCGGCACAAGCGCCACTACCGGCTCCTCCTCCTCCAACGCTTCCTCCAACGCCTCTTCTTCAGCAGCCGCCAGGATCTCTTGATTATATGTATCCGAACACTGGCGGTACGTTCTTTCCCAAGAGGCAAAGTTGGCATTGGGGAAGAGGCGGCCCCAGGTCATGCGCTGGATTTGAGCGAAGTCTTCCATCATCTCCCGGACCAGCTCTTTCTTCTCTTGCTCGGCCTTTTCTGAGAGCTCTTGGGTAAGACTCTTCTCCTGGGTCACCAGGCGTTCCTTTACGCTGGCCAAGGATTTCTCCATGGCTTCGTAAGAGTACATTTTTAGGCGAAGAGGTTTCAGCTCGGCCTTGAGATTTGTGATGGTCGCCTCCAGCTCGTCATTCTTCTTCTGGGCCGCCTCTAACTGAGCCCGAACAGCAGCGGTAACCTGCGCCTGATAATAAAGAATATCAATGGTCAGAACTTCATTTTGGGCAATTTGAAACATTGCCTTATCACAGTCAGAGGCGGCCATAGCTTTTGCAGCCTTTACCTCTTTGTTCTTCCGATCAAGCGGCTTGCGAAGGCCGTTCACTCGGAGCAGGGCCTAAGTACAAAGAAACAGGCGTCAGTTTCCAAACAAAAAATAAAAACAGGCGTCCAGAAATTCAAATACTCAAAAATATGCTAAGTATACCTCAGCAAGGACCCCTGCAATCCCGTCAAGGTCAAGGGTGCCGACACCCCTGACCGCCTCCCTTTCGGCTGGAGGAACTGCCCTGATCATAGACTTGGCCATCTCTACCAAGTCAGGCTCCTGGGGGCCGGCTGCATCAAGCATAAACAAACGGATTAGACTTAGTAAAAAAGGAGCAAGTCTAAAATTTACAAGGACAACTTCATACCTCTAGGCGGCCCAGTTGGAGTTTTAGAAGAAGTGGCCGGCTGTTTCTCAGCCGCCACCTGTTTCCTGGCAGAACCAGGAGAGCTCCCAACAGTCGTCTTCCGGGCCTTGGGGTCCGGCTATTGGGAAGATGAAGCTCTTGGAGCACCAGTCTAAAACAGAAGAAAAAAGTCAATATATGCATGCACTCCAAAAAGAGGGTGAAAGGTTCGGAGCTCACCAAGGGTGCCCCCTTTTTGGGGGAGTCTGTTGAAGCTTGTTGCATAATAGAGGCCCGCAGCATGGCCGCCGCAGTCTTGGAAGCGGTGATTTTGCTCATGGCGTCAGCTGCAAAAACAAACAGCAAAGTTAATAAAAGATAAACAACAAATGTATGGAACAACAGAGTATTCGACAGGCCGACTACCTCTTGAGCACCGACTGCTGAGGCCGCAGGCGGCTAAAAAGTACTCGTCATAGAGCCACTTGAAGCTCGGGACGCAGTGCAGAGGTACTTGCTCTCGTACCCCTGAAGTAGAGTCGACCCTCGACTCTACTTTAAAGAGTCCTTTATCAAGGATCTCTTTCTTAGCCTTGGGGGGAACAGGCGGCATGCTACGGCCGCCTGCGAGAAGGGGCGGATTCCTGTTCCACCTATTGAAGCGCTTGTTCAGCTCAATGTCTGAACTCTCAATGATGAGGAAGGTGCTCCGCCAGTCCTTCCACTTGTTTGCTTTACCTCTTGTCATGAGGTAGCCCCTGTGGCTTGTCAACTGATACCAGCCGGTACCGCCTGTCTTAGGGGTCCGGCTGAGATAGTTCATATGGGCGAAAGCCTCGAAGCTCGGCTCCACCCCGTGCAGTTCGCACCCGGCCACATAGCCGAGTACGTTGACCCAGGAGTTTGGGGCTAACTGCCATAACCCCAACTCATACCCATCCAAAATCCGCTGAACAACCGGATGTAATGGGAAGCGAAGCCCTGCCTTGATGGCCGCCTCGTAGCAGCCAAAGCAGGCGCTATCGTAACTGGAACCAGCCGGCCAGACGACTGTGTCTTCTGGATCCGGCACAAACACTAGAAAATCGGGGCCCATGGTGTGGTTTGCAATAAAGCTCTCCACTTTCTCTTGCATTGCTGTGATTCGGCCCCGAGGTACCGTGCAGTAGTAGGGGGTATTTAGCTCTCGGTAAGAGGCGGATGGTTCCGCCCAATTGTCCCCCTTCTCAACTGCGTGAGAAAGTCTCGCCTCTTGCAGGCGGCTGTTTTTCTCTTATGTACCCAAAGAAGCATGGCCAGAAGAGCTTGACTCGGAATCGTCCTCCGACGAGTCCGAAGAGGACGACTCCTCCCCTCTCCCGGAGGGGCCCGCCTCCTCTCTTTGAAAAGGAGCAGATTTGTTAACTGTTAAATGGGAAGGGGTCACTATGACTCCCCCCACAGAAGTGCCGGCATCCGGGCCGCCTTGTTTCACTTCCACATCTGGCGCCTGGTCAGATGTTTCACTAAGCGGCACCCTGTGGGAAGAGCCGTCTGAATTTGAGATCCTAGCTGTCTTTTTCGTTCTGGCCATCCTGCTCTGCATAGACACAGATACAGTCGGAATTTGTATAAAGGGCAAAGATGGGTCCGGAAAAGGGCAGGCGGCACTCCTAGTCCTAGATTCAGCCGTCCCCGGTGACCGGCTGATCACTAACCTAGGTCGTGTCGTGTGCTTCCGTGGTGCCATTTCAGAAAATAAAAAGAAAATTAAGCGTAAGAGAACTGAGTTACCTGAACGAGTGACGGTTGATGAAGTTCTGAAAATCCTGTGCAGTCGGCTTGTCAGAACAAGCGGTAAGCAGAAAAGGTCCAAAATGTCAGAGCAAGTTCAGGGGTCCGAATGTTCTCAAAAAGTTCTTAAAATGTGAAAATGACTCAAGACAACTCTCCCTTATATAGGCGAAGTGAGAACGCGAAGGGTCACTTTCAGAATTAAAAATTTGGGCGGGAAAATCTCTCGTCCTTTCGCCGACTGACACCTGTAGCAGGCCGTCGCCTGTTACAATGCGACACCTCTCACAGGTAACACGTGACCAATCACGTGCCACCTGTGAGGGGCAAATGATTAGGGGATTTTTCTCCCACCAATCGGAATGCGCCACGTGGACCAATCAGGTCCTGCCAAGTGTCCCACAGTTGGAACAGTCAGGGCTTCCCACGTGGCACACGCTTATTCGTCCACCTTGGACCTGTTATGTCAAGACATGTGGCATACTCCATGCCTAATGGAGAAGCCGGCCACCCAGGCCAAACTTCCGAGGGAAGCCCAATCGGCCCTAGGTTTACCTAAACCTAGGATGGGCACGTTTTCCAAGGTTATAAATACCTCTCTTAATCCTCATTCAGGGGGAGAACAAAAAACATTACGGAAAAAACACATTAATTACACACAGTAATAACCGGCTAATCTCACTAACAAAGCAGATTACCTACATTAAACACTCTCACCAAGAGAGACCAAATCACTTTAATTTCCGCATTAATTACTCCTTAATCAGGTACTAACTTGACCGTTGGAGGCAGAGCTCCCAGGAGTCTCCGTTATTTTGCAGGTACAGGCCTCCGGTTCAGTCTCGGAATTGTAACTCTCCCGCAGGACATCAGAAAACCCCGAAACACATTCTACAAAGCTAATTGAATCAAATGAAAGTCAAACACATTCAAACAAAGCTAATTGAATCAAATGAAAGTCAAACACATTCAAACAAAGCTATTTTAATTAAATGAATGTCAAATACATTCTACAAAGCTAATTGAATCAAATGAAAGTCAAACACATTCAAACAAAGCTATTTTAAGAAAATAAAAGTCAAATACATTCTACAATGCAAATTGAAACAAATGATAGTCAAACACAATCAAACAAAGTTATTTGACTCAAATGAAAGTCAAATACATTCTACAAAGCTAATTGAATCAAATGAAAGTCAAACACATTCAAATAAAGCTATTTGAATCAAATGAAAGTCAAATACGTTCTACAAAGCTAATTGTATCAAATGAAAGTCAAACACAATCAAATAAAGCTATTTGAGTCAAATGAAAGTCAAACACATTCAAACAAAGTTGTTTAAATTAAATAAAAGTGAAATGTATTCTACAAAGCTAATTGAATCAAATGAAAGTCAAACACATTCAAACAAAGCTATTTTAAGAAAATAAAAGTCAAATACATTCTACAATGCAAATTGAAACAAATGATAGTCAAACACAATCAAACAAAGTTATTTGACTCAAATGAGAGTCAAATACATTCTACAAAGCTAATTGAATCAAATGAAAGTCAAACACATTCAAACAAAGCTAATTGAATCAAATGAAAGTCAAATACATTCAACAAAGCTAATTGACTCAAATGAAAGTCAAACACATTCAAACAAAGCTAATTGAATCAAATGAAAGTCAAGCACATTCAAACAAAGCTATTTTAATCAAATGAAAGTCAATTACATTCTACAAAGCTAATTGAATCAAATGAAAGTCAAACACATTCAAACAAAGCTATTTGAATCAAATGAAAGTCAAACACATTCAAACAAAGCTATTTGAAGAAAATGAAAGTCAAATACATTCTACAAAGCAAATTGAATCAAATGAAAGTCAAACACAGCCAAACAAAGTTATTTGATTCAAATGAAAGTCAAATACATTCTACAAAGCTAATTGAATCAAATGAAAGTCAAACACATTCAAACAAAGCTAATTAAATCAAATAAAAGTCAAATACATTCTACAAAGCTAATTGAATCATATAAAAGTCAAATACATTCAAACAAAGCTAATTGAATCAAATGGAAGTCAAATACATTCTACAAAGCTAATTGAATTAAATTAAAGTCAAACACATTCAAAACAAGCTAATTCAATTGAACGAAAGTCAAACACATTCAAACAAAGCTTTCGAATCAAGTGAAAGTCAAATACATTCTACAAAGCTAATTGAAACAAATGAAAGTCAAACACATTCAAACAAAGCTATTTGGATCAAATGAAAGTCAAACACATTCTACTAAGCTAATTGAATCAAATGAAAGTCAAACACATTTAAACAAAGCTATTTGAATCAAATGACAGTCAAATACATTCTACAAAGCTAATTGTATCAAATGAAAGTCAAACACATTCAAACAAAGCTATTTGAATCAAATGAAAGTGAAATGCATTCTACAAAGCTATTTGAATCAAATGAGAGTCAAATACATTCAAACAAAGGTAATTAAATCAAATAAAAGTCAAATACATTCTACAAAGCTAATTGAATCAAATGAAAGTAAAACACATTCAAACAAAGCTAATTGAATCAACTGAAAGTCAAATACATTCAACAAAGCAAATTGAATCAAATGAAAGTCAAACACATTCAACTAAAGCTAATTGAATCAAATGAAAGTCAAACATATTCAAACAAAGCTATTTTAATCAAATGAATGTCAAATACGTTCAACAAAGCTAATTGTATCAAATGAAAGTCAAACACATTCAAATAAAGCTATTTGAATCAAATGAAAGTCAAACGCATTCAAACAAAGTTATTTAAATCAAATGAAAGTGAAATGCATTCTACAAAGATAATTGAATCAAATGAAAGTTAAACGCATTCAAACAAAGCTATTTGAATCAAATGAGAGTAAAATACAGTCTACAAAGCTAATTGAATCAAATGAAAGTCAAACACATTCAAACAAAGCTAATTGAATCAAATGAAAGTCAAATTCATTCAACAAAGCTAATTGAATCAAATAAAAGTCAAACACATTCAAACAGAGCTAAATGAATCAAATGAAAGTCAAGCACATTCAAACAAAGCTATTTTAATGAAATGAAAGTCAAATACATTCTACAAAGCTAATTGAATCAAATGAAAGTCAAACACATTCAAACAAAGCTATTTGAATCAAATGAAAGTCAAACACATTCAAACAAAGCTATTTGAATCAAATGAGAGTCAAATACATTCAAACAAAGCTAATTAAATCAAATAAAAGTCTAATACATTCTACAAAGCTAATTGAATTAAATTAAAGTCAAACACATTCAAACAAAGCTAATTGAATCAAATGAAAGTCAAATACATTCAAACAAAGCTAATTAAAAAAAATAAAAGTAAAATAAATTCTACAAAGCTAATTGAATCAAATGAAAGTCAAACACATTCAAAAAAAGTCTTTTAAATCAAATGAAAGTCAAACACATTTAAAAAAAAACTTTTTAATTTAAATGAAAGTCAAACACATTCAAACAAAGCTATATAAATCAAATGAAAGTGAAATGCATTCTACAAAGCAAATTGAATTAAATGAAATTCAAACACATTCAAACAAAGCTATTTGAATCAAATGACAGTAAAATACATTCTACAAAGCTAATTGAATCAATTGAAAGTCGAACACATTCAAACAAAGCTATTTGAATCAAATGAAAGTCAAATACGTTTTACAAAGCTAATTGTATCAAATGAAAGTCAAACGCAATCAAATAAAGCTATTTGAGTCAAATGAAAGTCAAACATATTCAAACAAAGTTGTTTAAATTAAATGAAAGTGAAATGTATTCTACAAATCTAATTGAATCAAATGAAAGTTAAACGCATTCAAACAAAGCTATTTGAATCAAATGAGAGTCAAAATACATTCTACAAAGCTAATTGAATTAAATTAAAGTCAAACACATTCAAACAAAGCTAATTGAATCAAATGAAAGTCAAACACATTCAAACAAAGATTTTGAATCGAATGAAAGTCAAATACATTCTACAAAGCTAATTGAATCAAATGAAAGTCAAACACATTCAAATAAAGCTATTAGAATCAAATGAAAGTCAAATACATTCTACAAAGCTAATTGAATCAAATGAAAGTCAAACACATTCAAACAAAGCTATTTGAATCAAAGGAGAGTCAAATAAATTCAAACAAGCTAATTAAATAAAATAAAAGTAAAATACATTCTACAAAGCTAATTGAATCAAATGAAAGTCAAACACATTCAAACAAAGCCTTTTAAATCAGATGAAAGTCAAACACATTCAAACAAAGCTAATTAAATCAAATAAAAGTCAAATACATTCTACTAAGCTAATTGGATCAAATGAAAGTCAAACACATTCAAACAAAGCTATTTGAATCAAATGAAAGTCAAATACATTAAACAAAGCTAATAGAATCAAAAGAAAGTCAAACACATTCAAACAAAGCTATTTTAATCAAATGAATGTCAAATACGTTCAACAAAGCTAATTGTATCAAATGAAAGTCAAACATATTAAAATAATGGTATTTGAATCAAATGAAAGTCAAACGCATTGAAACAAATTTATTTAAATCAAATGAAAGTGAAATGCATTCTACGAAGCTAATTGAATCAATTGAAAGTTAAACGCATTCAAACAAATCTTTTTGAATCAAATGAGAGTCAAATACATTCTACAAAGCTAATTGAATCAAATGAAAGTCAAACTCATTCAAACAAAGCTAATTGAATCAAATGAAAGTCAAACACATTCAAATAAAGCTATTTGAATCAAATGAAAGTCAAACACATTCAAACAAAGCTATTTTAATTAAATGAATGTCAAATAAATTCTACAAAGCTAATTGAATAAAATGAAAGTCAAACACATTCAAATAAAGCTATTTGAATCAAATGACAGTAAAATACATTCTACAAAGCTAATTGAATCAATTGAAAGTCGAACACATTCAAATAAAGCTAATTGAATCAAATGAAAGTCAAACACATTCAAATAAAGCTATTTGAATCAAATGAAAGTCAAACACATTCAAACAAAGCCATTTTAATTAAATGAATGTCAAATAAATTCTACAAAGCTAATTGAATAAAATGAAAGTCAAACACATTCAAATAAAGCTATTTCAATCAAATGAAAGTCAAATACATTCTACAAAGCTAATTGAATCAAATGAAAGTCAAACACATTCAAACAAAGCCTTTTAAATCAAATGAAAGTCAAACACATTCAAAAAAAGCTATTTGAATCAAATGAAAGTCAAACACATTTAAACAAAGCCATTTAAATCAAATGAAAGTCAAACACATTCAAAAAAAGCTTTTTAATTTAAATGATAGTCAAACACATTTAAACAAAGCTATATAAATCAAATGAAAGTGAAATGCATTCTACAAAGCAAATTGAATTAAATGAAATTTAAACACATTCAAACAAAGCTATTTGAATCAAATGACAGTCAAATACATTCTACAAAGCTAATTGAATCAAATGAAAGTCAAACACATTCAAACAAAGCTATTTGAATCAAATAAAAGTCAAATACATTCTACAAAGCTAATTGAATCAAATGAAAGTCAAACACATTCAAACAAAGCTAATTGAATCAAATGAAAGTCAAACACATTCAAACAAAGCTATTTTAATTAAATGAATGTCAAATACATTCTACAAAGCTAATTGAATCAAATGAAAGTCAAACACATTCAAACAAAGCTATTTGAAGAAAATGAAAGTCAAATACATTCTACAATGCAAATTGAAACTAATGAAAGTCAAACACAATCAAACAAAGTTATTTGACTCAAATGAAAGTCAAATACATTCTACAAAGCTAATTGAATCAAATGAAAGTCAAACACATTCAAATAAAGCTATTTGAATCAAATGAAAGTCAAATACGTTCTACAAAGCTAATTGTATCAAATGAAAGTCAAACGCAATCAAATAAAGCTATTTGAGTCAAATGAAAGTCAAACACATTCAAACAAAGTTGTTTAAATTAAATAAAAGTGAAATGTATTCTACAAAGCTAATTAAATCAAATGAAAGTTAAACGCATTCAAACAAAGCTATTTGAATCAAATGAGAGTCAAATACATTCTACAAAGCTAATTGAATCAAATGAAAGTCAAACACATTCAAACAAAGCTAATTGAATCAAATGAAAGTCAAATACATTCAACAAAGCTAATTGACTCAAATGAAAGTCAAACACATTCAAACAAAGCTAATTGAATCAAATGAAAGTCAAGCACATTCAAACAAAGCTATTTTAATCGAATGAAAGTCAATTACATTCTACAAAGCTAATTGAATCAAATGAAAGTCAAACACATTCAAACAAAGCTATTTGAATCAAATGAAAGTCAAACACATTCAAACAAAGCTATTTGAAGAAAATGAAAGTAAAATACATTCTACAAAGCTAATTGAATCAAATGAAAGTCAAACACATTCAAACAAAGCTAATTAAATCAAATAAAATTCAAATACATTCTACAAAGCTAATTGAATCAAATGAAAGTCAAACACATTCAAAGAAAGCTATTTGAAGAAAATGAAAGTCAAATACATTCTACAAAGCAAATTGAAACAAATGAAAATCAAACACAGTCAAACAAAGTTATTTGACTCAAATGAAAGTCAAATACATTCTACAAAGCTAATTGAACCAAATGAAAGTCAAACACATTCAAATAAAGCTATTTGAATCAAATGAAAGTCAAATACGTTCTACAAAGCTAATTGTATCAAATGAAAGTCAAACGCAATCAAATAAAGCTATTTGAGTCAAATGAAAGTCAAACACATTCAAACAAAGTTGTTTAAATTAAATAAAAGTGAAATGTATTCTACAAAGCTAATTAAATCAAATGAAAGTTAAACGCATTCAAACAAAGCTATTTGAATCAAATGAGAGTCAAATACATTCTACAAAGCTAATTGAATCAAATGAAAGTCAAACACATTCAAACAAAGCTAATTGAATCAAATGAAAGTCAAATACATTCAACAAAGCCAATTGACTCAAATGAAAGTCAAACACATTCAAACAAAGCTAATTGAATCAAATGAAAGTCAAGCACATTCAAACAAAGCTATTTTAATCGAATGAAAGTCAATTACATTCTACAAAGCTAATTGAATCAAATGAAAGTCAAACACATTCAAACAAAGCTATTTGAATCAAATGAAAGTCAAACACATTCAAACAAAGCTATTTGAAGAAAATGAAAGTAAAATACATTCTACAAAGCTAATTGAATCAAATGAAAGTCAAACACATTCAAACAAAGCTAATTAAATCAAATAAAATTCAAATACATTCTACAAAGCTAATTGAATCAAATGAAAGTCAAACACATTCAAACAAAGCTATTTGAAGAAAATGAAAGTCAAATACATTCTACAAAGCAAATTGAAACAAATGAAAATCAAACACAGTCAAACAAAGTTATTTGACTCAAATGAAAGTCAAATACATTCTACAAAGCTAATTGAATCAAATGAAAGTCAAACACATTCAAATAAAGCTATTTGAATCAAATGAAAGTCAAATACGTTCTACAAAGCTAATTGTATCAAATGAAAGTCAAACGCAATCAAATAAAGCTATTTGAGTCAAATGAAAGTCAAACACATTCAAACAAAGTTGTTTAAATTAAATAAAAGTGAAATGTATTCTACAAAGCTAATTAAATCAAATGAAAGTTAAACGCATTCAAACAAAGCTATTTGAATCAAATGAGAGTCAAATACATTCTACAAAGCTAATTGAATCAAATGAAAGTCAAACACATTCAAACAAAGCTAATTGAATCAAATGAAAGTCAAATACATTCAACAAAGCTAATTGACTCAAATGAAAGTCAAACACATTCAAACAAAGCTAATTGAATCAAATGAAAGTCAAGCACATTCAAACAAAGCTATTTTTAATCGAATGAAAGTCAATTACATTCTACAAAGCTAATTGAATCAAATGAAAGTCAAACACATTCAAACAAAGCTATTTGAATCATATGAAAGTCAAACACATTCAAACAAAGCTATTTGAAGAAAATGAAAGTAAAATACATTCTACAAAGCTAATTGAATCAAATGAAAGTCAAACACATTCAAACAAAGCTAATTAAATCAAATAAAATTCAAATACATTCTACAAAGCTAATTGAATCATATAAAAGTCAAATACATTCAAACAAAGCTAATTGAATCAAATGGAAGTCAAATACATTCTACAAAGCTTATTGAATTAAATTAAAGTCAAACACATTAAAGACAAGCTAATTGAATTTAACGAAAGTCAAACACATTCAAACAAAGCTTTCGAATCAAGTGAAAGTCAAATACATTCTACAAAGCTAATTGAAACAAATGAAAGTCAAACACATTCAAACAAAGCTATTTGGATCAAATGAAAGTCAAATACATTCTACTTAGCTAATTGAATCAAATGAAAGTCAAACACATTCAAACAAAGCTATTTGAATCAAATGACAGTGAAATACATTCTACAAAGCTAATTGTATCAAATGAAAGTCAAACACATTCAAACAAAGCTATTTGAATCAAATGAAAGTGAAATGCATTCTACAAAGCTATTTGAATCAAATGAGAGTCAAATACATTCAAACAAAGCTAATTAAATCAAATAAAAGTCAAATACATTCTACAAAGCTAATTGAATCAAATGAAAGTCAAACACATTCAAACAAAGCTAATTGAATAAACTGAAAGTCAAATACATTCAACAAAGCAAATTGAATCAAATGAAAGTCAAACACATTCAACTAAAGCTAATTGAATCAAATGAAAGTCAAACATATTCAAACAAAGCTATTTTTATCAAATGAATGTCAAATACGTTCAACAGAGCTAATTGTATCAAATGAAAGTCAAACACATTCAAATAAAGCTATTTGAATCAAATGAAAGTCAAACGCATTAAAACAAAGTTATTTAAATCAAATGAAAGTGAAATGCATTCTACAAAGATAATTGAATCAAATGAAAGTTAAATGCATTCGAACAAAGCTATTTGAATCAAATGAGAGTCAAATACATTCTACAAAGCTAATTGAATCAAATGAAAGTCAAACACATTCAAACAAAGCTAATTGAATCAAATGAAAGTCCAATTCATTCAACAAAGCTAATTGAATCAAATAAAAGTCAAACACATTCAAACAAAGCTAATTGAATCAAATGAAAGTCAAGCACATTCAAACAAAGCTATTTTAATGAAATGAAAGTCAAATACATTCTACAAAGCTAATCGAATCAAATGAAAGTCAAACACATTCAAACAAAGCTATTTGAATTACATGAGAGTCAAATACATTCAAACAAAGCTAATTAGATCAAATAAAAGTCTAATACATTCTACAAAGCTAATTGACTCAAATGAAAGTAAAACACATTAAAACAAAGCTATTTGAATCAAATGTAAGTCAAACACATTCAAACAAAGCTATTTGAATCAAATGAGAGTCAAATACATTAAAACAAAGCTAATTAAATCAAATATAAGTCTAATACATTCTACAAAGCTAATTGAATTAAATTAAAGTCAAACACATTCAAACAAAGCTAATTGAATCAAATGAAAGTCAAACACATTAAAACAAAGATTTCGAATCAAATGAAAGTCAAATACGTTCTACAAAGCTAATTGAATCAAATGAAAGTTAAACACATTCAAATAAAGCTATTTGAATCAAATGAAAGTCAAATACATTCTACAAAGCTAATTGAATCAAATGAAAGTCAAACACATTCAAACAAAGCTATTTGAATCAAATGAGAGTCAAATAAATTCAAACAAAGCTAATTAAATAAAATAAAAGTAAAATAAATTCTACAAAGCTAATTGAATCAAATGAAAGTCAAACACATTCAAAAAAAGTCTTTTAAATCAAATGAAAGTCAAACACATTCAAAAAAAGCTTTTTTAATTTAAATGAAAGTCAAACACATTCAAACAAAGCTATATAAATCAAATGAAAGTGAAATGCATTCTACAAAGCAAATTGAATTAAATGAAATTCAAACACATTCAAACAGAGCTATTTGAATCAAATGACAGTAAAATACATTCTACAAAGCTAATTGAATCAATTGAAAGTCGAACACAATTCAAACAAAGCTATTTGAATCAAGTGAAAGTCAAATACATTCTACAAAGCTAATTGAAACAAATAAAAGTCAAACACATTCAAAACAAAGCTATTTGGATCAAATGAAAGTCAAACACATTCAAACAAAGCTAATTGAATCAAATGAAAGTCAAACACATTCAAACAAAGCTATTTTAATCAAATGAATGTCAAATACATTCTACAAAGCTAATTGAATCAAATGAAAGTCAAACACATTCAAACAAAGCTATTTGAAGAAAATGAAAGTCAAAATACATTCTACAAAGCAAATTTAAAACAAATGAAAGTCAAACACAGTCAAAACAAAGTTATTTGACTCAAATGAAAGTCAAATACATTCTACAAAGCTAATTGAATCAAATGAAAGTCAAACACATTCAAACAAAGCTATTTGAATCAAATGAAAGTCAAATACGTTCTACAAAGCTAATTGTATCAAATGAAAGTCAAACGCAATCAAATAAAGCTATTTGAATCAAATGAAAGTCAAACACATTCAAACAAAGTTGTTTAAATTAAATGAAAGTGAAATGTATTCTACAAAGCTAATTGAATCAAATTAAAGTTTAACGCATTCAAACAAAGCTATTTGAATCAAATGAGAGTCAAATACATTCTACAAAGCTAATTGAATCAAATGAAAGTCAAACACATTCAAACAAAGCTAATTGAATCAAATGAGAGTCAAATACATTCAACAAAGCTAATTGAATCAAATGAAAGTCAAACACATTCAAACAAAGCTAATTGAAAAAAGGATAGTCAAGCACATTCAAACAGAGCTATATTAATCAAATGAAAGTCAAATACATTCTACAAAGCTAAATGAATCAAATGAAAGTAACACACATTCAAACAAAGCTATTTGAATCAAATGAAAGTCAAACACATTCAAACAAAGCTATTTGAATCAAATAGAGTCAAATACATTCTAACAAAGCTAATTACATCAAATAAAAGTCTAATACATTCTACAAAGCTAATTGATTTAAATTAAAGTCAAACACATTCAAACAAAGTTGTTTAAATTAAATGAAAGTGAAATGTATTCTAGAAAGCTAATTGAATCAAATGAAAGTTAAACGCACTCAAACAAAGCTATTTGAATCAAATGAGAGTCAAATACATTCTACAAAGCTAATTGAATCAAATGAAAGTCAAACACATTCAAACAAAGCTAATTGAATCAAATGAGAGTCAAATACATTCAACAAAGCTAATTGAATCAAATGAAAGTCAAACACATTCAAACAAAGCTAATTGATTCAAATGAAAGTCAAGCACATTCAAACAAAGCTATTTTAATCAAATGAATCTCAAATACATTCTACAAAGCTAATTGAATCAAATGAAAGTAAAACACATTCAAACAAAGCTATTTGAATCAAATGAAAGTCAAACACATTCAAACAAAGCTATTTGAATCAAATGAGAGTCAAATACATTCTACAAAGCTAATTGAATCAAATGAAAGTCAAACACAGTCAAACAAAGCTATTTGAATCAAATGAGAGTCAAATAAATTCAAACAAAGCTAATTAAATCAAATAAAAGTAAAATACATTCTACAAAGCTAATTGAATCAAATGAAAGTCAAACACATTCAAACAAAGCCATTTAAATCAAATGAAAGTCAAACACATTCAAAAAAAGCTTTTTAATTAAAATGAAAGTCAAACACATTCAAACAAAGCTATATAAATCAAATGATAGTGAAATGCATTCTACAAAGCAAATTGATCTAAATGAAATTCAAACACATTCAAACAAAGCTATTTGAATCAAATGACAGTCTAACACATTCTACAAAGCTAATTGAATCAATTGTAAGTCAAACACATTTAAACAAAGCTATTTGAATCAAATGAAAGTCAAATACATTCTTTAAAGCTAATTGAATCAAATGAAAGTCAATCACATTCAAACAAAGCTAATTGAATCAAATGAAATTCAAACACATTCAAACAAAGCTATTTTAATTAAATGAATGTCAAATACATTCTACAAAGCTAATTGAATCAAATGAAAGTCAAACACATTCAAACAAAGCTATTTGAATAAAATGAAAGTCAAATACATTCTACAAAGCAAATTGAAACAAATGAAAGTCAAACACAGTCAAACAAAGTTATTTGACTCAAATGAAAGTCAAATACATTCTACAAAGCTAATTAAATCAAATGAAAGTCAAACACATTCAAACAAAGCTATTTGAATCAAATGAAAGTCAAATACGTTCTACAAAGCTAATTGTATCAAATGAAAGTCAAACGCAATCAAATAAAGCTATTTGAGTCAAATGAAAGTCAAACACATTCAAAAAAAGTTGTTTTAATTAAATTAAAGTGAAATGTATTCTACAAAGCTAATTGAATCAAATGAAAGTTAAACGCATTCAAACAAAGCTATTTTAATCAAATGAAAGTCAAATACATTCTACAAAGCTAATTGAATCAACTGAAAGTCAAATACATTCAACAAAGCAAATTGAATCAAATGAAAGTCAAACACATTCAACTAAAGCTAATTGAATCAAATGAAAGTCAAACATATTCAAACAAAGCTATTTTAATCAAATGAATGTCAAATACGTTCAACAAAGCTAATTGTATCAAATGAAAGTCAAACACATTCAAATAAAGCTATTTGAATCAAATGAAAGTCAAGCACATTCAAACAAAGCTATTTTAATGAAATGAAAGTCAAATACATTCTACAAAGCTAATTGAATCAAATGAAAGTCAAACACATTCAAACAAAGCTATTTGAATCAAATGAAAGTCAAACACTTTCAAACAAAGCTAATTAAATCAAATAAAAGTCTAATACATTCTACAAAGCTAATTGAATTAATTTAAAGTCAAACACATTCAAACAAAGCTAATTGAATCAAATGAAAGTCAAACACATTCAGACAAACATTTCGAATCAAATGAAAGTCAAATACATTCTACAAAGCTAATTGAATCAAATAAAAGTTAAACACATTCAAATAAAGCTATTTAAATCAAATGAAAGTCAAATACATTCTACAAAGCTAATTGAATCAAATGAAAGTCAAACACATTCAAACAAAGCTATTTGAATCAAATGAGAGTCAAATAAATTCAAACAAAGCTAATTAAATAAAATAAAAGTAAAATAAATTCTACAAAGCTAATTGAATCAAATGAAAGTCAAACACATTCAAAAAAAGTCTTTTAAATCAAATGAAAGTCAAACACATTCAAAAAAAGTCTTTTAAATCAAATGAAAGTCAAACACATTCAAAAAAAGCTTTTTAATTTAAATGAAGGTCAAACACATTCAAACAAAGCTACATAAATCAAATGAAAGTGAAATGCATTCTACAAAGCAAATTGAATTAAATGAAATTCAAACACATTCAAACAAAGCTATTTGAATCAAATGACAGTAAAATACATTCTACAAAGCTAATTGAATCAATTGAAAGTCAAACACATTCAAACAAAGCTATTTGAATCAAATGAAAGTCAAATACGTTCTACAAAGCTAATTGTATCAAATGAAAGTCAAACGCAATCAAATAAAGCTATTTGAGTCAAATGACAGTCAAACACATTCAAACAAAGTTGTTTAAATTAAATGAAAGTGAAATGTATTCTACAAAGCTAATTGAATCAAATGAAAGTTAAACGCACTCAAACAAAGCTATTTGAATCAAATGAGAGTCAAATACATTATACAAAGCTAATTGAATCAAATGAAAGTCAAACACATTCAAACAAAGCTAATTGAATCAAATGAGAGTCAAATACATTCAACAAAGCTAATTGAATCAAATGAAAGTCAAACACATTCAAACAAAGCTAATTGATTCAAATGAAAGTCAAGCACATTCAAACAAAGCTATTTTAATCAAATGAATCTCAAATACATTCTACAAAGCTAATTGAATCAAATGAAAGTAAAACACATTCAAACAAAGCTATTTGAATCAAATGAAAGTCAAACACATTCAAACAAAGCTATTTGAATCAAATGAGAGTCAAATACATTCTACAAAGCTAATTGAATCAAATGAAAGTCAAACACATTCAAATAAAGCTAATTAAATCAAATGAAAGTCAAATACATTCTACAAAGCTAATTGAATCAAATGAAAGTCAAACACATTCAAACAAACCTATTTGAATCAAATGAGAGTCAAATAAATTCAAACAAAGCTAATTAAATCAAATAAAAGTAAAATACATTCTACAAAGCTAATTGAATCAAATGAAAGTCAAACACATTCAAACAAAGCCATTTAAATCAAATGAAAGTCAAACACATTCAAAAAAAGCTTTTTAATTAAAATGAAAGTCAAACATATTCAAACAAAGCTATATAAATCAAATGAAAGTGAAATGCATTCTACAAAGCAAATTGATCTAAATGAAATTCAAACACATTCAAACAAAGCCAATTGAATCAATTGAAAGTCAAATACGTTCTACAAAGCTAATTGCATCAAATGAAAGTCAAACGCAATCAAATAAAGATATTTGAGTCTAATGAAAGTCAAACACATTCAAACAAAGTTGTTTAAATTAAATGAAAGTGAAATGTATTCTACAAAGCTAATTGAATCAAATGAAAGTGAAACGCATTCAAACAAAGCTATTTGAATCAAATGAGAGTCAAATTCATTTTAGAAAGCTAATTGAATCAAATGAAAGTCAAACACATTCAAACAAAGCTAATTTAATCAAATGAGAGTCAAATACATTCAACAAAGCTAATTGAATCAAATGAAAGTCAAACACATTCAAACAAAGCTAATTGAATCAAATGAAAGTCAAGCACAGTCAAACAAAGCTATTTTAATCAAATGAAAGTCAAATACATTCTACAAAGCTAATTGAATCAAATGAAAGTAAAACACATTCAAACAAAGCTATTTGAATCAAATGAAAGTCAAACACATTCAAACAAAGCTATTTGAATCAAATGAGAGTCAAATACATTAAAATAAAGCTAATTAAATCAAATAAAAGTCTAATACATTCAAACAAGGATTTTGAATCAAATGAAAGTCAAACACATTCAAACAAGGATTTTGAATCAAATGAAAGTCAAATACATTCTACAAAGCTAATTGAATCAAATGAAAGTCAAACACATTCAAATAAAGCTATTTGAATCAAATGAAAGTTAAATACATTCTACAAAACTAATTGAATCAATTGAAAGTCAAAACACATTCAAACAAAGCTATTTGAATCAAAGGAGAGTCAAATAAATTCAAACCAAGCTAATAAAATCAAATGAAAGTCAAACACATTCAAATAAAAGTCAAACACATTCAAACAAAGCTAATTGAATCAAATGAAAGTCAAACACATTCAAACAAAGCCACTTAAATCAAATGAAAGACAAACACATTCAAAAAAAGCTTTTTAATTTAAATGAAAGTCAAACACATTCAAACAAAGCTATATAAATCAAATGAAAGTGAAATGCATTCTACAAAGCAAATTGATCTAAATGAAATTCAAACACATTCAAACAAAGGTATTTGAATCAAATGACAGTCAAACACATTCTACAAAGCTAATTGAATCAATTGAAAGTAAATCACATTTAAACAAAGCTATTTGAATCAAATGAAAGTCAAATACATTCTACAAAGCTAATTGAATCAAATGAAAGTCAAACACATTCAAATAAAGCTAATTGAATCAAATGAAAGTCAAACACATTCAAACAAAGCTATTTTAATTAAATGAATGTCAAATACATTCTACAAAGCTAATTGAATCAAATGAAAGTCAAACACATTCAAACAAAGCTATTTGAAGAAAATGAAAGTCAAATACATTCTACAAAGCTAATTGAATCAAATGAAAGTCAAACACATTCAAACAAAGCTAATTAAATCAAATAAAAGTCAAATACATTCTACAAAGCTAATTGAATCATATAAAAGTCAAACACATTCAAACAAAGCTAATTGAATCAAATGGAAGTCAAATACATTCTACAAAGCTAATTGAATTAAATTAAAGTCAAACACATTCAAAATAAGCTAATTGAATTTAACGAAAGTCAAACACAGTCAAACAAAGCATTCGAATCAAGTGAAAGTCATATACATTCTACAAAGCTAATTGAAACAAATGAAATTCAAACACATTCAAACAAAGCTATTTGAATCAAATGAAAGTCAAATACATTCTACAAAGCTAATTGAATCAAATGAAAGTTAAACACATTCAAACAAAGCTATTTGAATCAAATGAGAGTCAAATACATTCAAACAAAGCTAATTAAATCAAATAAAAGTCAAATACATTCTATAAAGCTAATTGAATCAAATGAAAGTCAAACACATTCAAACAAAGCTAATTGTATCAACTGAAAGTCAAATACATTCAACAAAGCAAATTGAATCAAATGAAAGTCAAACACATTCAACTAAAGCTAATTGAATCAAATAAAGTCAAACATATTCAAACAAAGCTATTTTAATCAAATGAATGTCAAATACGTTCAACAAAGCTAATTGTATCAAATGAAAGTCAAACACATTCAAATAAAGCTATTTGAATCAAATGAAAGTCAAACGCATTCAAACAAAGTTATTTAAATCAAATGAAAGTGAAATGCATTCTACAAAGCTAATTGAATTAAATGAAAGTTAAACGCATTCAAACAAAGCTATTTGAATTAAATGAGAGTCTAATACATTCTACAAAGCTAATTGAATCAAATGAAAGTCAAACACATTCAAACAAAGCTAATTGAATCAAATGAAAGTCAAACTCATTCAACAAAGCTAATTGAATCAAATAAAAGTCAAACACATTCAAACAAAGCTAATTGAATCAAATGAAAGTCAAGCACATTCAAACAAAGCTATTTTAATCAAATGAAAGTCAAATACATTCTACAAACCTAATTGAATCAAATGAAAGTCAAACACATTCAAACAAAGCTATTTGAATCAAATGAGAGTCCAATACATTCTACAAAGCTAATTGAATCAAATGAAAGTCAAACACATTCAAATAAAGCTATTTAAATCAAATGAAAGTCAAATACATTATACAAAGCTAATTGAATCAAATAAAAGTCAAACACATTCAAACAAAGCTATTTGAATCAAATGAAAGTCAAACACATTCAAACATAGATTTCTAATCAAATGAAAGTCAAATACATTCTACAAAGCTAATTGAATCAAATGAAAGTCAAACACATTTAAATAAAGCTATTTGAATCAAATGAAAGTCAAATACATTCTACAAAGCTAATTAAATCAAATGAAAGTCAAACACATTCAAACAAAGCTATTTGAATCAAATGAGAGTCAAATAAATTCAAACATAGCTAATTAAATAAAATAAAAGTAAAATACATTCTACAAAGCTAATTGAATCAAATGAAAGTCAAACACATTCAAATAAAGCTATTTGAATCAAATGAAAATCAAACACATTCAAACATAGTTATTTAAATCAAATGAAAGTGAAATGCATTCTACAAAACTATTTGAATCAAATGAAAGTCTAAAACATTCAAACAAAGCTATTTGAATCAAATGGAAGTCAAATACATTCTACAAAGCTAATTGTATCTAATGAAAGTCAAACACATTCAAACAAAGCTATTTGAATCAAATGAAAGTCAAATACATTCTACAAAGCTAATTGAATCTAATGAAAGTCAAAGACATTCAAACAAAGCTAATTGAATCGAATGAAAGACAAACACATTCAAACAAAGCTATTTAAAGAATATGAAAGACAAATACATTCTACAAAGCAAATTGAATCAAATAAAAGTCAAACACAGTCAAACAAAGTTATTTGATTCAAATGAAAGTCAAATACATTCTACAAAGCTAATTGAATCAAATGAAAGTCAAACACATTCAAACAAAGCTAATTAAATCAAACAAAAGTCAAATACATTCTAAAAAGCTAATTGAATCATATAAAAATCAAACACATTCAAACAAAGCTAATTGAATCAAATGGAAGTCAAATACATTCGACAAAGCTAATTGAATTAAATTAAAGTCAAACACATTCAAAATAAGCTAGTTGAATTTAACGAAAGTCAAACACATTCAAACAAAGCTTTCGAATCAAGTGAAAGTCAAATACATTCTAGAAAGCTAATTGAAACAAATGAAAGTCAAATACATTCTACTAAGCTAATTGAATCAAATGAAAGTCAAACACATTCAAACAAAGCTATTTTAATCAAATGACAGTCAAATACATTCTACAAAGCTAATTGTATCAAATGAAAGTCAAACACATTCAAACAAAGCTATTTGAATCTAATGAAAGTGAAATGCATTCTACAAAGCTAATTGAATCAAATGAAAGTGAAACACATTCAAACAAAGCTATTTGAATCAAATGAGAGTCAAATACATTCAAACAAAGCTAATTAAATCAAATAAAAGTCAAATACATTCTACAAAGCTAATTGAATCAAATGAAAGTCAAACACATTCAAACAAAGCTAATTGAATCAAATGAAAGTCAAACACATTCAAACAAAGATTTTGAATCAAATGAAAGTCAAATACATTCTACAAAGCTAATTGAATCAAATGAAAGTCAAACACATTCAAATAAAGCTATTTGAATCAAATGAAAGTCAAATACATTCTACAAAACTAGTTGAATCAAAGGAGAGTCAAATAAATTCAAACAAAGCTAATTAAATCAAATAAAAGTAAAATACATTCTACAAAGCAAATTGAATCAAATGAAAGCCAAACACATTCAAACAAAGCCTTTTAAATCAAATGAAAGTCAAACACATTCAAAAAAAGCTTTTTAATTTAAATGAAAGTCGAACACATTCAAACAAAGCTATACAAATCAAATGAAAGTGAAATGCATTCTACAAAGCAAATTGAATTAAATGAAATTCAAACACATTCAAACAAAGCTATTTGAATCAAATGACAGTAAAATACATTCTACAAAGCTAATTGAATCAATTGAAAGTCAAACACATTTAAACAAAGCTATTTGAATCAAATGAAAGTCAAATACATTCTACAAAGCTAATTAAATCAAATGAAAGTCAAACACTTTCAAACAAAGCTAATTGAATCAAATGAAAGTCAAATAAATTCAAACATAGCTAATTAAATAAAATAAAAGTAAAATACATTCTACAAAACTAATTGAATCAAATGAAAGTCAAGCACATTCAAAAAATGTCTTTTAAATCAAATGAAAGTCAAACACATTCAAAAAAAGCTTTTTAATTTAAATGAAAGTCAAACACATTCAAACAAAGCTATATAAATCAAATGAAAGTGAAATGCATTCTACAAAGCAAATTGAATTAAATGAAATTCAAACACATTCATACAAAGCTAATTGAATCAAATGACGGTAAAATACATTCTACAAAGCTAATTGAATCAATTGAAAGTCAAACACATTCAAACAAAGCTATTTGAATCAAATGAAAGTCAAATACATTCTACAAAGCTAATAGAATCAAATGAAAGTCAAACACATTCAAACAAAGCCTTTTAAATCAAATGAAAGTCAAACACATTCAAAAAAAGCTTTTTATTTTAAATGAAAGTCAAACAAATTCAAACAAAGCTATATAAATTAAATGAAAGTGAAATGCATTCTACAAAGCAAATTGATCTAAATGAAATTCAAACACATTCAAACAAAGCTATTTGAATCAAATGACAGTCAAACACATTCTACAAAGCTAATTGAATCAATTGAAAGTCAAACACATTCAAACAAAGCTATTTGAATCAAATGAAAGTCAAATACATTTTACAAAGCTAATTGAATCAAATGAAAGTCAAACACATTCAAACAAAGCTAATTGAATCAAATGAAAGTCAAACACATTCAAACAAAGCTATTTTAATTAAATGAATGTCAAATACATTCTACAAAGCTAATTGAATGAAATGAAAGTCAAACACATTCAAACCAAGCTATTTTAATTAAATGAATGTCAAATACATTCTACAAAGCTAATTGAATCAAATAAAAGTTAAACACATTCAAACAAAGCTATTTGAATCAAATGAAAGTCAAATACATTCTACAAAGCTAATTGAATCAAATGAAAGTCAAACACATTCAAACAAAGTTAATTGAAGCAAATGAAAGTCAAACACGTTCAAACAAAGCTATTTTAATTAAATGAATGTCAAATACATTCTACAAAGCTAATTGAATCAAATGAAAGTCAACACACATTCAAACAAAGCTATTTGAATAAAATGAAAGTCAAACACATTCAAACAAAGCTATTTGAATCAAATGAGAGTCAAATACATCCAAACAAAGCTAATTAAATCAAATAAAAGTCTAATACATTCTACCAAGCTAATTGAATTAAATTAAAGTCAAACACATTCAAACAAAGCTATTTGAAGAAAATGAAAGTCAAATACATTCTACAAAGCAAATTGAAACAAATAAAAGTCAAACACATTCAAACAAAGCTATTTGAATCAAATGACAGTCAAACACATTCTACAAAGCTAATTGAATCAATTGAAAGTCAAACACATTCAAACAAAGCTATTTGAATCAAATGAAAGTCAAATACATTCTACAAAGCTAATTGAATCAAATGAAAGTCAAACACATTCTAACAAAGCTAATTGAATCAAATGAAAGTCAAATTCATTCAACAAAGCTAATTGAATCAAATAAAAGTCAAACACATTCAAACAAAGTTAATTGAATCAAATGAAAGTCAAGCACATTCAAACAAAGCTATTTTAATCAAATGAAAGTCAAATACATTAAAACAAAGCTAATTAAATCAAATAAAAGTCTAATACATTCGACAAAGCTAATTGAATTAAATTAAAGTCAAACACATTCAAACAAAGCTATTTGAATCAAATGAAAGTCAAACACATTCAAACAAAGCTATTTGAATCAAATGAAAGTCAAATTCATTCAACAAAGCTAATTGAATCAAATAAAAGTCAAACACATTCAAACAAAGCTAATTGAATCAAATGAAAGTCAAGCACATTCAAACAAAGCTATTTTAATCAAATGAAAGTCAAATACATTAAAACAAAGCTAATTAAATCAAATAAAAGTCTAATACATTCGACAAAGCTAATTGAATTAAATTAAAGTCAAACACATTCAAACAAACCGAATTGAATCAAATGAAAGTCAAACACATTCAAACAAAGCTATTTGAATCAAATGAAAGTCAAACACATTCAAACAAATCTATTTGAATCAAATGAGAGTCAAATACATTCAAACAAAGCTAATTAAATCAAATAAAAGTCTAATACATTCTACAAATCTAATTGAATTAAATTAAAGTCAAACACATTCAAACAAATCTAATTGAATCAAATGAAAGTCAAACACATTCAAACAAAGATTTCGAATCAAATGAAAGTCAAATACATTCTACAAAGCTAATTGAATCAAATGAAAGTCAAACACATTCAAATAAAGCTATTTGAATCTAATGAAAGTCAAATACATTTTACAAAGCTAATTGAATCAAATGAAAGTCAAACACATTCAAACAAAGCTATTTGAATCAAATGAGAGTCAAATAAATTCAAACATAGCTAATTAAATAATATAAAAGTAAAATACATTCTACAAAGCTAATTGAATCAAATGAAAGTCAAACACGTTAAAAAAAAGTCTTTTAAATCAAATGAAAGTCAAACACATTCAATAAAAGCTTTTTAATTTAAATGAAAGTCAAACACATTCAAACAAAGCTATATAAATCAAATGAAAGTGAAATGCATTCTACAAAGCAAATTGAATTAAATGAAATTCAAACACATTCAAATAAAGCTATTTGAATCAAATGACAGTAAAATACATTCTACAAAGCGAATTGAATCAATTGAAAGTCAAACACATTCAAACAAAGCTATTTGAATCAAATGAAAGTCAAATACATTCTACAAAGCTAATTAATTCAAATGAAAGTCAAACACATTCAAACAAAGGTAATTGAATCAAATGAAAGTCAAACACATTCTAACAAAGCTATTTTAATTAAATGAATGTCAAATACATTCTACAAAGCTAATTGAATCCAATGAAAGTCAAACACATTCAAACAAAGCTATTTGAAGAAAATGAAAGTCAAATACATTCTACAAAGCAAATTGAAACAAATGAAAGTCAAACACAGTCAAACAAAGTTATTTGACAAAAATGAAAGTCAAATACATTCTACAAAGCTAATTGAATCAAATGAAAGTCAAACACAATCAAACAAAGCTATTTGAATCAAATGAAAGTAAAATACGTTCTACAAATCTAATTTTATCAACTGAAAGTCAAATGCAATCAAATAAAGCTATTTGAGTCAAATGAATGTCAAACACATTCAAACAAAGTTGTTTAAATTAAATGAAAGTGAAATGTATTCTACAAAGCTAATTGAATCAAAAGAAAGTTAAACGCATTCAAACAAAGCTATTTGAATCAAATGAGAGTCAAATAAATTCTACAAAGCTAATTGAATCAAACGAAAGTCAAACACATTCAAACAAAGCTAATTGAATCAAATGAGAGTCAAATACATTCAACAAAGCTAATTGAATCAAATGAAAGTCAAACACATTCAAACAAAGCTAATTGAATCAAATGAAAGTCAAGCACATTCAAACAAAGCTAATTGAATCAAATGAAAGTCAAACACATTCAAACAAAGATTTTGAATCAAATGAAAGTCAAATACATTCTACAAAGCTAATTGAATCAAATGAAAATCAAACACTTTCAAACATAGTTATTTAAATCAAATGAAAGTGAAATGCATTCTACAAAACTATTTGAATCAAATGAAAGTCTAAAACATTCAAACAAAGCTATTTGAATCAAATGGAAGTCAAAGACATTCTACAAAGCTAATTGTATCAAATGAAAGTCAAACACATTCAAACAAAGCTATTTGAATCAAATGAAAATCAAACACTTTCAAACATAGTTATTTAAATCAAATGAAAGTGAAATGCATTCTACAAAACTATTTGAATCAAATGAAAGTCTAAAACATCCAAACAAAGCTATTTGAATCAAATGGAAGTCAAATACATTCTCCAAAGCAAATTGATTCAAATAAAAGTCAAACACAGTCAAACAAAGTTATTTGATTCAAATGAAAGTCAAATACATTCTACAAAGCTAATTGAATCAAATGAAAGTCAAACACATTCAAACAAAGCTAATTAAATCAAATAAAAGTCAAATACAATCTACAAAGCTAATTGAATCATATAAAAGTCAAACATATTCAAACAAAGCTAATTGAATCAAATGGAAGTCAAATACATTCTACAAAGCTAATTGAATTAAATTAAAGTCAAACACATTTAAAATAAGCTAATTGAATTTAACGAAAGTCAAACACATTCAAACAAAGCTTTCGAATCAAGTGAAAGTCAAATACATTCTACAAAGCTAATTGAATCAAATGAGAGTCAAATACATTAAAACAAAGCTAATTAAATCAAATAAAAGTCTAATACATTCTACGAAGCTAATTGAATTAAATTAAAGTCAAACACATTCAAACAAAGCTAATTGAATAAAATGAAAGTCAAACACATTCAAACAAAGATTTTGAATCAAATGAAAGTCAAATACATTCTACAAAGCTAATTGAATCAAATGAAAGTCAAACACATTCAAATAAAGCTATTTGAATCAAATGAAAATCAAACACTTTCTAACATAGTTATTTAAATCAAATGAAAGTGAAATGCATTCTACAAAACTATTTGAATCAAATGAAAGTCTAAAACATTCAAACAAAGCTATTTGAATCAAATGGAAGTCAAAGACATTCTACAAAGCTAATTGTATCAAATGAAAGTCAAACACATTCAAACAAAGCTATTTGAATCAAATGAAAGTCAAATACATTCTACAAAGCTAATTGAACCAAATGAAAGTCAAACACATTCAAACAAAGCTAATTGAATCAAATGAAAGTCAAACACATTCAAACAAAGCTATTTGAAGAAAATGAAAGTCAAATACATTCTCCAAAGCAAATTGAATCAAATAAAAGTCAAATACAGTCAAACAAAGTTATTTGATTCAAATGAAAGTCAAATACATTCTACAAAGCTAATTGAATCAAATGAAAGTCAAACACATTCAAACAAAGCTAAATAAATCAAATAAAAGTCAAATACATTCTACAAAGCTAATTGAATCATATAAAAGTCAAACATATTCAAACAAAGCTAATTGAATCAAATGGAAGTCAAATACATTCTACAAAGCTAATTGAATTAAATTAAAGTCAAACACATTTAAAATAAGCTAATTGAATTTAACGAAAGTCAAACACATTCAAACAAAGCTTTCGAATCAAGTGAAAGTCAAATAAATTCTACAAAGCTAATTGAAACAAATGAAAGTCAAACACATTCAAACAAAGCTATTTGAATCAAATGAAAGTCAAATACATTCTACTAAGCTAATTGAATCAAATGAAAGTCAAACACATTCAAACAAAGCTATTTTAATCAAATGACAGTCAAATACATTCTACAAAGCTAATTGTATCAAATGAAAGTCAAACACATTCAAACAAAGCTATTTGAATAAAATGAAAGTGAAATGCATTCTACAAAGCTAATTGAATCAAATGAAAGTGAAACACATTCAAACAAAGCTATATGAATCAAATGAGAATCAAATACATTCAAACAAAGCTAATTAAATCAAATAAAAGTCAAATACATTCTACAAAGCTAATTGAATCAAATGAAAGTCAAACACATTCAAACAAAGCTATTTGAATAAAATGAAAGTGAAATGCATTCTACAAAGCTAATTGAATCAAATGAAAGTGAAACACATTCAAACAAAGCTATTTGAATCAAATGAGAATCAAATACATTCAAACAAAGCTAATTAAATCAAATAAAAGTCAAATACATTCTACAAAGCTAATTGAATCAAATGAAAGTCAAACACATTCAAACAAAGCTAATTGAATCAACTGAAAGTCAAATACATTCAACAAAGCAAATTGAATCAAATGAAAGTCAAACACATTCAACTAAAGCTATTTGAATCAAATGAAAGTCAAACGCATTCAAACAAAGTTATTTAAATCAAATGAAAGTGAAATGCATTCTACAAAGCTAATTGAATCAAATGAAAGTTAAACGCATTCAAACTAAGCTATTTGAAGAAAATGAAAGTCAAATACATTCTACAAAGCAAATTGAAACAAATGAAAGTCAAACACATTCAAACAAAGCTAATTGAATCAAATGAGAGTCAAATACATTCAACAAAGCTAATTGAATCAAATGAAAGTCAAACACATTCAAACAAAGCTATTTGAATAAAATTAAAGTCAAATACATTCAAACAAAGCTATTTGAATCAAATGAGAGTCAAATACTTTAAAACAAAGCTAATTAAATCAAATAAAAGTCTAATACATTCTACAAAGCTAATTGAATTAAATTAAAGTCAAACACATTCAAACAAAGCTAATTGAATCAAATGAAAGTCAAACACATTCAAACAAAGATTTTGAATCAAATAAAAGTCAAACACAGTCAAACAAAGTTATTTGATTCAAATGAAAGTCAAATATATTCTACAAAGCTAATTGAATCAAATGAAAGTCAAACACATTCAAATAAAGCTATTTGAATCAAATGAAAGTCAAATACATTTAACAAAGCTAATTGAATCAAATGAAAGTCAAACACATTCAAACAAAGCTATTTGAATCAAATGAGAGTCAAATAAATTCAAACATAGCTAATTAAATAAAATAAAAGTAAAATACATTCTACAAAGCTAATTGAATCAAATGAAAGTCAAACACATTCCAAAAAAGTCTTTTAAATCAAATGAAAGTCAAACACATTCAAAAAAAGCTTTTTAATTTAAATGAAAGTCAAACACATTCAAACAAAGCTATATAAATCAAATGAAAGTGAAATGCATTCTACAAAGCATATTGAATTAAATGAAATTCAAACACATTCAAATAAAGCTATTTGAATCAAATGACAGTAAAATACATTCTACAAAGCTAATTGAATCAATTGAAAGTCAAACACATTCAAACAAAGCTATTTGAATCAAATGAAAGTCAAATACATTCTACAAAGCTAATTAATTCAAATGAAAGTCAAACACATTCAAACAAAGGTAATTGAATCAAATGAAAGTCAAACACATTCAAACAAAGCTATTTTAATTAAATGAATGTCAAATACATTCTACAAAGCAAATTGAATCAAATGAAAGTCAAACACATTCAACTAAAGCTATTTGAATCAAATGAAAGTCAAACGCATTCAAACAAAGTTATTTAAATCAAATGAAAGTGAAATGCATTCTACAAAGCTAATTGAATCAAATGAAAGTTAAACGCATTCAAACTAAGCTATTTGAAGAAAATGAAAGTCAAATACATTCTACAAAGCAAATTGAAACAAATGAAAGTCAAACACATTCAAACAAAGCTAATTGAATCAAATGAGAGTCAAATACATTCAACAAAGCTAATTGAATCAAATGAAAGTCAAACACATTCAAACAAAGCTATTTGAATAAAATTAAAGTCAAATACATTCAAACAAAGCTATTTGAATCAAATGAGAGTCAAATACTTTAAAACAAAGCTAATTAAATCAAATAAAAGTCTAATACATTCTACAAAGCTAATTGAATTAAATTAAAGTCAAACACATTCAAACAAAGCTAATTGAATCAAATGAAAGTCAAACACATTCAAACAAAGATTTTGAATCAAATAAAAGTCAAACACAGTCAAACAAAGTTATTTGATTCAAATGAAAGTCAAATATATTCTACAAAGCTAATTGAATCAAATGAAAGTCAAACACATTCAAATAAAGCTATTTGAATCAAATGAAAGTCAAATACATTTAACAAAGCTAATTGAATCAAATGAAAGTCAAACACATTCAAACAAAGCTATTTGAATCAAATGAGAGTCAAATAAATTCAAACATAGCTAATTAAATAAAATAAAAGTAAAATACATTCTACAAAGCTAATTGAATCAAATGAAAGTCAAACACATTCCAAAAAAGTCTTTTAAATCAAATGAAAGTCAAACACATTCAAAAAAAGCTTTTTAATTTAAATGAAAGTCAAACACATTCAAACAAAGCTATATAAATCAAATGAAAGTGAAATGCATTCTACAAAGCATATTGAATTAAATGAAATTCAAACACATTCAAATAAAGCTATTTGAATCAAATGACAGTAAAATACATTCTACAAAGCTAATTGAATCAATTGAAAGTCAAACACATTCAAACAAAGCTATTTGAATCAAATGAAAGTCAAATACATTCTACAAAGCTAATTAATTCAAATGAAAGTCAAACACATTCAAACAAAGGTAATTGAATCAAATGAAAGTCAAACACATTCAAACAAAGCTATTTTAATTAAATGAATGTCAAATACATTCTACAAAGCTAATTGAATCAAATGAAAGTCAAACACATTCAAACAAAGCTATTTGAAGAAAATGAAAGTCAAATACATTCTACAAAGCAAATTGAAACAAATGAAAGTCAAACATAGTCAAACAAAGTTATTTGATAAAAATGAAAGTCAAATACATTCTACAAAGCTAATTGAATCAAATGAAAGTTAAACACATTCAAACAAAGCTAATTGATTCAAATGAAAGTCAAGCACATTCAAACAAAGCTATTTTAATCACATGAATCTCAAATACATTCTACAAAGCAAATTGAATCAAATGAAAGTAAAACACATTCAAACAAAGCTATTTGAATCAAATGAAAGTCAAACACATTCAAACAAAGCTGTTTGAATCAAATGAGAGTCAAATACATTCTACAAAGCTATTTGAATCAAATGAAAATCAAACACATTCAAACAAAGCTATTTGAATTAAATGAAAGTCAAATACATTCTACAAAGCTAATTAATTCAAATGAAAGTCAAACACATTCAAACAAAGGTAATTGAATCAAATGAAAGTCAAACACATTCTAACAAAGCTATTTTAATTAAATGAATGTCAAATACATTCTACAAAGCTAATTGAATCCAATGAAAGTCAAACACATTCAAACAAAGCTATTTGAAGAAAATGAAAGTCAAATACATTCTACAAAGCAAATTGAAACAAATGAAAGTCAAACACAGTCAAACAAAGTTATTTGACAAAAATGAAAGTCAAATACATTCTACAAAGCTAATTGAATCAAATGAAAGTCAAACACATTCAAACAAAGCTATTTGAATCAAATGAAAGTAAAATACGTTCTACAAATCTAATTTTATCAAATGAAAGTCAAATGCAATCAAATAAAGCTATTTGAGTCAAATGAATGTCAAACACATTCAAACAAAGTTGTTTAAATTAAATGAAAGTGAAATGTATTCTACAAAGCTAATTGAATCAAAAGAAAGTTAAACGCATTCAAACAAAGCTATTTGAATCAAATGAGAGTCAAATAAATTCTACAAAGCTAATTGAATCAAACGAAAGTCAAACACATTCAAACAAAGCTAATTGAATCAAATGAGAGTCAAATACATTCAACAAAGCTAATTGAATCAAATGAAAGTCAAACACATTCAAACAAAGCTAATTGAATCAAATGAAAGTCAAGCACATTCAAACAAAGCTAATTGAATCAAATGAAAGTCAAACACATTCAAACAAAGATTTTGAATCAAATGAAAGTCAAATACATTCTACAAAGCTAATTGAATCAAATGAGAATCAAACACTTTCAAACATAGTTATTTAAATCAAATGAAAGTGAAATGCATTCTACAAAACTATTTGAATCAAATGAAAGTCTAAAACATTCAAACAAAGCTATTTGAATCAAATGGAAGTCAAAGACATTCTACAAAGCTAATTGTATCAAATGAAAGTCAAACACATTCAAACAAAGCTATTTGAATCAAATGAAAATCAAACACTTTCAAACATAGTTATTTAAATCAAATGAAAGTGAAATGCATTCTACAAAACTATTTGAATCAAATGAAAGTCTAAAACATCCAAACAAAGCTATTTGAATCAAATGGAAGTCAAAGACATTCTACAAAGCTAATTGTATCAAATGAAAGTCAAACACATTCAAACAAAGCTATTTGAATCAAATGAAAGTCAAATACATTCTACAAAGCTAATT
This sequence comes from Chenopodium quinoa, assembly GCF_001683475.1. Taxonomy (NCBI): domain Eukaryota; kingdom Viridiplantae; phylum Streptophyta; class Magnoliopsida; order Caryophyllales; family Amaranthaceae; genus Chenopodium; species Chenopodium quinoa. The sequence goes on from NW_018743744.1 coordinate 42,906, forward strand.
GAATCAAATGAAAGTCAAACACATTAAAACAAAGGTAATTGAATCAAATGAAAGTCACACACATTCAAACAAAGCTATTTTAAGAAAATGAAAGTCAAATACATTCTCCAAAGCAAATTGATTCAAATAAAAGTCAAACACAGTCAAACAAAGTTATTTGATTCAAATGAAAGTCAAATACATTCTACAAAGCTAATTGAATCAAATGAAAGTCAAACACATTCAAACAAAGCTAATTAAATCAAATAAAAGTCAAATACAATCTACAATGCTAATTGAATCATATAAAAGTCAAACATATTCAAACAAAGCTAATTGAATCAAATGGAAGTCAAATACATTCTACAAAGCTAATTGAATTAAATTAAAGTCAAACACATTTAAAAATAAGCTAATTGAATTTAACGAAAGTCAAACACATTCAAACAAAGCTTTCGAATCAAGTGAAAGTCAAATACATTCTACAAAGCTAATTGAATCAAATGAGAGTCAAATACATTAAAACAAAGCTAATTAAATCAAATAAAAGTCTAATACATTCTACGAAGCTAATTGAATTAAATTAAAGTCAAACACATTCAAACAAAGCTAATTGAATAAAATGAAAGTCAAACACATTCAAACAAAGATTTTGAATCAAATGAAAGTCAAATACATTCTACAAAGCTAATTGAATCAAATGAAAGTCAAACACATTCAAATAAAGCTATTTGAATCAAATGAAAATCAAACACTTTCAAACATAGTTATTTAAATCAAATGAAAGTGAAATGCATTCTACAAAACTATTTGAATCAAATGAAAGTCTAAAACATTCAAACAAAGCTATTTGAATCAAATGGAAGTCAAAGACATTCTACAAAGCTAATTGTATCAAATGAAAGTCAAACACATTCAAACAAAGCTATTTGAATCAAATGAAAGTCAAATACATTCTACAAAGCTAATTGAACCAAATGAAAGTCAAACACATTCAAACAAAGCTAATTGAATCAAATGAAAGTCAAACACATTCAAACAAAGCTATTTGAAGAAAATGAAAGTCAAATACATTCTCCAAAGCAAATTGAATCAAATAAAAGTCAAATACAGTCAAACAAAGTTATTTGATTCAAATGAAAGTCAAATACATTCTACAAAGCTAATTGAATCAAATGAAAGTCAAACACATTCAAACAAAGCTAAATAAATCAAATAAAAGTCAAATACATTCTACAAAGCTAATTGAATCATATAAAAGTCAAACATATTCAAACAAAGCTAATTGAATCAAATGGAAGTCAAATACATTCTACAAAGCTAATTGAATTAAATTAAAGTCAAACACATTTAAAATAAGCTAATTGAATTTAACGAAAGTCAAACACATTCAAACAAAGCTTTCGAATCAAGTGAAAGTCAAATAAATTCTACAAAGCTAATTGAAACAAATGAAAGTCAAACACATTCAAACAAAGCTATTTGAATCAAATGAAAGTCAAATACATTCTACTAAGCTAATTGAATCAAATGAAAGTCAAACACATTCAAACAAAGCTATTTTAATCAAATGACAGTCAAATACATTCTACAAAGCTAATTGTATCAAATGAAAGTCAAACACATTCAAACAAAGCTATTTGAATAAAATGAAAGTGAAATGCATTCTACAAAGCTAATTGAATCAAATGAAAGTGAAACACATTCAAACAAAGCTATATGAATCAAATGAGAATCAAATACATTCAAACAAAGCTAATTAAATCAAATAAAAGTCAAATACATTCTACAAAGCTAATTGAATCAAATGAAAGTCAAACACATTCAAACAAAGCTATTTGAATAAAATGAAAGTGAAATGCATTCTACAAAGCTAATTGAATCAAATGAAAGTGAAACACATTCAAACAAAGCTATTTGAATCAAATGAGAATCAAATACATTCAAACAAAGCTAATTAAATCAAATAAAAGTCAAATACATTCTACAAAGCTAATTGAATCAAATGAAAGTCAAACACATTCAAACAAAGCTAATTGAATCAACTGAAAGTCAAATACATTCAACAAAGCAAATTGAATCAAATGAAAGTCAAACATATTCAACTAAAGCTATTTGAATCAAATGAAAGTCAAACGCATTCAAACAAAGTTATTTAAATCAAATGAAAGTGAAATGCATTCTACAAAGCTAATTGAATCAAATGAAAGTTAAACGCATTCAAACTAAGCTATTTGAAGAAAATGAAAGTCAAATACATTCTACAAAGCAAATTGAAACAAATGAAAGTCAAACACATTCAAACAAAGCTAATTGAATCAAATGAGAGTCAAATACATTCAACAAAGCTAATTGAATCAAATGAAAGTCAAACACATTCAAACAAAGCTATTTGAATAAAATTAAAGTCAAATACATTCAAACAAAGCTATTTGAATCAAATGAGAGTCAAATACTTTAAAACAAAGCTAATTAAATCAAATAAAAGTCTAATACATTCTACAAAGCTAATTGAATTAAATTAAAGTCAAACACATTCAAACAAAGCTAATTGAATCAAATGAAAGTCAAACACATTCAAACAAAGATTTTGAATCAAATAAAAGTCAAACACAGTCAAACAAAGTTATTTGATTCAAATGAAAGTCAAATATATTCTACAAAGCTAATTGAATCAAATGAAAGTCAAACACATTCAAATAAAGCTATTTGAATCAAATGAAAGTCAAATACATTTAACAAAGCTAATTGAATCAAATGAAAGTCAAACACATTCAAAACAAAGCTATTTGAATCAAATGAGAGTCAAATAAATTCAAACATAGCTAATTAAATAAAATAAAAGTAAAATACATTCTACAAAGCTAATTGAATCAAATGAAAGTCAAACACATTCCAAAAAAGTCTTTTAAATCAAATGAAAGTCAAACACATTCAAAAAAAGCTTTTTAATTTAAATGAAAGTCAAACACATTCAAACAAAGCTATATAAATCAAATGAAAGTGAAATGCATTCTACAAAGCATATTGAATTAAATGAAATTCAAACACATTCAAATAAAGCTATTTGAATCAAATGACAGTAAAATACATTCTACAAAGCTAATTGAATCAATTGAAAGTCAAACACATTCAAACAAAGCTATTTGAATCAAATGAAAGTCAAATACATTCTACAAAGCTAATTAATTCAAATGAAAGTCAAACACATTCAAACAAAGGTAATTGAATCAAATGAAAGTCAAACACATTCAAACAAAGCTATTTTAATTAAATGAATGTCAAATACATTCTACAAAGCTAATTGAATCAAATGAAAGTCAAACACATTCAAACAAAGCTATTTGAAGAAAATGAAAGTCAAATACATTCTACAAAGCAAATTGAAACAAATGAAAGTCAAACACAGTCAAACAAAGTTATTTGATAAAAATGAAAGTCAAATACATTCTACAAAGCTAATTGAATCAAATGAAAGTTAAACACATTCAAACAAAGCTAATTGATTCAAATGAAAGTCAAGCACATTCAAACAAAGCTATTTTAATCACATGAATCTCAAATACATTCTACAAAGCAAATTGAATCAAATGAAAGTAAAACACATTCAAACAAAGCTATTTGAATCAAATGAAAGTCAAACACATTCAAACAAAGCTATTTGAATCAAATGAGAGTCAAATACATTCTACAAAGCTATTTGAATCAAATGAAAATCAAACACATTCAAACAAAGCTATTTGAATCAAATGAAAGTCAAATACATTCTACAAAGCTATTTGAATCAAATGAAAGTTAAATACATTCTACAAATCTATTTAAATCAAATGAGTCAAATACATTCAAACAAAGCAAATTAAATCAAATAAAAGTCAAATACATTCTACAAAGCTAATTGAATCAATTGAAAGTCAAAAACATTTAAACAAAGCTATTGGAATCAAATAAAAGTCAAATACATTCTACAAAGCTAATTGAATCAAATGAGAGTCAAATACATTCAAACAAAGCTAATTAAATCAAATAAAAGTCTAATACATTCTACAAATCTAATTGAATTAAATTAAAGTCAAACACATTCAAACAAATCTAATTGAATCAAATGAAAGTCAAACACATTCAAACAAAGATTTCGAATCAAATGAAAGTCAAATACATTCTACAAAGCTAATTGAATCAAATGGAAGTCAAACACATTCAAATAAAGCTATTTGAATCAAATGAAAGTCAAATACATTCAACAAAGCTAATTGAATCAAATGAAAGTCAAACACATTCAAACAAAGCTATTTGAATCAAAAGAGAGTCAAATAAATTCAAACATAGCTAATTAAATAAAATAAAAGTAAAATACATTCTACAAAGCTAATTGAATCAAATGAAAGTCAAACACATTCCAAAAAAGTCTTTTAAATCAAATGAAAGTCAAACACATTCAAAAAAAGCTTTTTAATTTAAATGAAAGTCAAACACATTCAAACAAAGCTATATAAATCAAATGAAAGTGAAATGCATTCTACAAAGCATATTGAATTAAATGAAATTCAAACACATTCAAATAAAGCTATTTGAATCAAATGACAGTAAAATACATTCTACAAAGCTAATTGAATCAATTGAAAGTCAAACACATTCAAACAAAGCTATTTGAATCAAATGAAAGTCAAATACATTCTACAAAGCTAATTAATTCAAATGAAAGTCAAACACATTCAAACAAAGGTAGTTGAATCAAATGAAAGTCAAACACATTCAAACAAAGCTATTTTAATTAAATGAATGTCAAATACATTCTACAAAGCTAATTGAATCAAATGAAAGTCAAACACATTCAAACAAAGCTATTTGAAGATAATGAAAGTCAAATACATTCTACAAAGCAAATTGAAACAAATGAAAGTCAAACACAGTCAAACAAAGTTATTTGATAAAAATGAAAGTCAAATACATTCTACAAAGCTAATTGAATCAAATGAAAGTTAAACACATTCAAACAAAGCTATTTGAATCAAATGAAAGTCAAATACGTTCTACAAATCTAATTGTATCAAATGCAAGTCAAACGCAATCAAATAAAGCTATTTGAGTCAAATGAATGTCAAACACATTCAAACAAAGTTGTTTAAATTAAATGAAAGTGAAATGTATTCTACAAAGCTAATTGAATCAAATGAAAGTCAAACACATTCAAACAAAGCTATTTTAATCAAATGACAGTCAAATACATTCTACAAAGCTAATTGTATCAAATGAAAGTCAAACACATTCAAACAAAGCTATTTGAATAAAATGAAAGTGAAATGCATTCTACAAAGCTAATTGAATCAAATGAAAGTGAAACACATTCAAACAAAGCTATATGAATCAAATGAGAATCAAATACATTCAAACAAAGCTAATTAAATCAAATAAAAGTCAAATACATTCTACAAAGCTAATTGAATCAAATGAAAGTCAAACACATTCAAACAAAGCTATTTGAATAAAATGAAAGTGAAATGCATTCTACAAAGCTAATTGAATCAAATGAAAGTGAAACACATTCAAACAAAGCTATTTAAATCAAATGAGAATCAAATACATTCAAACAAAGCTAATTAAATCAAATAAAAGTCAAATACATTCTACAAAGCTAATTGAATCAAATGAAAGTCAAACACATTCAAACAAAGCTAATTGAATCAACTGAAAGTCAAATACATTCAACAAAGCAAATTGAATCAAATGAAAGTCAAACACATTCAACTAAAGCTATTTGAATCAAATGAAAGTCAAACGCATTCAAACAAAGTTATTTAAATCAAATGAAAGTGAAATGCATTCTACAAAGCTAATTGAATCAAATGAAAGTTAAACGCATTCAAACTAAGCTATTTGAAGAAAATGAAAGTCAAATACATTCTACAAAGCAAATTGAAACAAATGAAAGTCAAACACATTCAAACAAAGCTAATTGAATCAAATGAGAGTCAAATACATTCAACAAAGCTAATTGAATCAAATGAAAGTCAAACACATTCAAACAAAGCTATTTGAATAAAATTAAAGTCAAATACATTCAAACAAAGCTATTTGAATCAAATGAGAGTCAAATACTTTAAAACAAAGCTAATTAAATCAAATAAAAGTCTAATACATTCTACAAAGCTAATTGAATTAAATTAAAGTCAAACACATTCAAACAAAGCTAATTGAATCAAATGAAAGTCAAACACATTCAAACAAAGATTTTGAATCAAATAAAAGTCAAACACAGTCAAACAAAGTTATTTGATTCAAATGAAAGTCAAATATATTCTACAAAGCTAATTGAATCAAATGAAAGTCAAACACATTCAAATAAAGCTATTTGAATCAAATGAAAGTCAAATACATTTAACAAAGCTAATTGAATCAAATGAAAGTCAAACACATTCAAACAAAGCTATTTGAATCAAATGAGAGTCAAATAAATTCAAACATAGCTAATTAAATAAAATAAAAGTAAAATACATTCTACAAAGCTAATTGAATCAAATGAAAGTCAAACACATTCCAAAAAAGTCTTTTAAATCAAATGAAAGTCAAACACATTCAAAAAAAGCTTTTTAATTTAAATGAAAGTCAAACACATTCAAACAAAGCTATATAAATCAAATGAAAGTTAAATGCATTCTAAAAGCATATTGAATTAAATGAAATTCAAACACATTCAAATAAAAGCTATTTAATCAAATGACAGTAAAATACATTCTACAAAGCTAATTGAATCAATTGAAAGTCAAACACATTCAAACAAAGCTATTTGAATCAAATGAAAGTCAAATACATTCTACAAAGCTAATTAATTCAAATGAAAGTCAAAACATTCAACAAAGGTAATTGAATCAAATGAAAGTCAAACACATTCAAACAAAGCTATTTTAATTAAATGAATGTCAAATACATTCTACAAAGCTAATTGAATCAAATGAAAGTCAAACACATTCAAACAAAGCTATTTGAAGAAAATGAAAGTCAAATACATTTACAAAGCAAATTGAAACAAATGAAAGTCAAACACAGTCAAACAAAGTTATTTGATAAAAATGAAAGTCAAATACATTCTACAAAGCTAATTGAATCAAATGAAAGTTAAACACATTCAAACAAAGCTAATTGATTCAAATGAAAGTCAAGCACATTCAAACAAAGCTATTTTAATCAATGAATCTCAAACATTCTACAAAGCAAATTGAATCAAATGAAAGTAAAACACATTCAAAAAGCTATTTGAATCAAATGAAAGTCAAACACATTCAAACAAAGCTATTTGAATCAAATGAGAGTCAAATACATCTACAAAGCTATTTGAATCAAATGAAAGTCAAATACATTCTACAAATCTATTTAAATCAAATGAGTCAAATACATTCAAACAAAGCAAATTAAATCAAATAAAAGTCAAATACATTCTACAAAGCTAATTGAATCAATTGAAAGTCAAAAACATTTAAACAAAGCTATTGGAATCAAATAAAAGTCAAATACATTCTACAAAGCTAATTGAATCAAATGAAGTCAAATACATTCAAACAAAGCTAATTAAATCAAATAAAAGTCTAATACATTCTACAAATCTAATTGAATTAAATTAAAGTCAAACACATTCAAACAAATCTAATTGAATCAAATGAAAGTCAAACACATTCAAACAAAGATTTCGAATCAAATGAAAGTCAAATACATTCTACAAAGCTAATTGAATCAAATGGAAGTCAAACACATTCAAAAGCTATTTGAATCAAATGAAAGTCAAATACATTCAACAAAGCTAATTGAATCAAATGAAAGTCAAACACATTCAAACAAAGCTATTTGAATCAAATGAGAGTCAAATAAATTCAAACATAGCTAATTAAATAAAATAAAAGTAAAATACATTCTACAAAGCTAATTGAATCAAATGAAAGTCAAACACATTCCAAAAAAGTCTTTTAAATCAAATGAAAGTCAAACACATTCAAAAAAGCTTTTTAATTTAAATGAAAGTCAAACACATTCAAACAAAGCTATATAAATCAAATGAAAGTGAAATGCATTCTACAAAGCATATTGAATTAAATGAAATTCAAACACATTCAAATAAAGCTATTTGAATCAAATGACAGTAAAATACATTCTACAAAGCTAATTGAATCAATTGAAAGTCAAACACATTCAAACAAAGCTATTTGAATCAAATGAAAGTCAAATACATTTTACAAAGCTAATTAATTCAAATGAAAGTCAAACAATTCAAACAAAGTAATTGAATCAAATGAAAGTCAAACACATTCAAACAAAGCTATTTTAATTAAATGAATGTCAAATACATTCTACAAAGCTAATTGAATCAAATGAAAGTCAAACACATTCAAACAAAGCTATTTGAAGATAATGAAAGTCAAATACATTCTACAAAGCAAATTGAAACAAATGAAAGTCAAACACAGTCAAACAAAGTTATTTGATAAAAATGAAAGTCAAATACATTCTACAAAGCTAATTGAATCAAATGAAAGTTAAACACATTCAAACAAAGCTATTTGAATCAAATGAAAGTCAAATACGTTCTACAAATCTAATTGTATCAAATGCAAGTCAAACGCAATCAAATAAAGCTATTTGAGTCAAATGAATGTCAAACACATTCAAACAAAGTTGTTTAAATTAAATGAAAGTGAAATGTATTCTACAAAGCTAATTGAATCAAATGAAAGTTAAACGCATTCAAACAAAGCTATTTGAATTAAAAGAGAGTCAAATACATTCTACAAAGCTAATTGAATCAAATGAAAGTCAAACACATTCAAACAAAGCTAATTTAATCAAATGAAAGTCAAATTCATTCAGAAAGCTAATTGAATCAAATAAAAGTCAAACACATTCAAACAAAGCTAATTGAATCAAATGAAAGTCAAGCACATTCAAACAAAGCTATTTTAATCAAATGAAAGTCAAATACATTCTACAAACCTAATTGAATCAAATGAAAGTCAAACACATTCAACAAAGCTATTTGAATCAAATGAAAGTCAAACACATTCAAACAAATCTATTTGAATCAAATGAGAGTCAAATACATTCAAATAAAGCTAATTAAATCAAATAAAATTCTAATACATTCTACAAATC
>NW_018743745.1:0-20803 GCF_001683475.1 Chenopodium quinoa
AATGAAGTCAAATACATTCTACAAAGCTAATTGAATCAAATGAAAGTCAAACACATCACAAAGCTAATTGAATCAAATGAAAGTAAGCACATTCAAACAAAGCTATTTTAATCAAATAAAAGTCAAATACATTCTAAAGCTATTGAATCAAATGAGAGTCAAATACATTAAAACAAGCTAATTAAATCAAGTAAAAGTCTAATACATTCTACAAAGCTAATTGAATTTAAATTAAAGTCAAACACATTCAAACAAAGCTAATTGAATCAAATGAAAGTCAAACACATTCAAATAAAGCTATTTCAATCAAATGAAAGTCAACATTCTACAAAGCTAATTGAATCAAAGAAAGTCAAACACATTCAAACAAAGCTATTTGAATCAAAGGAGAGTCAAATAAATTCAAACAAAGCTAATTAAATAAAAAAAAAAGTCTAATACATTCTACAAAGCTAATTGAATTAAATGAAAGTCAAACACATTCAAACAAAGCCTTTTAAATCAAATGAAAGTCAAACACATTCAAAAAAAGCTTTTTAATTTAAATGAAAGTCAAACACATTCAAACAAAGCTATATAAATCAAATGAAAGTGAAATGCATTCTACAAAGCGATTGATCTAAATGAAATTCAAACACATTCAAACAAAGCTATTTGAATCAAATGACAGTCAAACACATTCTACAAAGGTAATTGAATCAATTGAAAATCAAACAAATTCAAACAAAGCTATTTGAATCAAATGAAAATCAAATACATTCTACAAAGCTAATTGAATCGAATGAAAGTCAAACACATTCAAACAAAGCTAATTGAATCAAATGAAAGTCAAACACATTCAAACAAAGCTATTTTAATAAAATGAATGTCAAAAACATTCTACAAAGCTAATTGAAACAAATGAAAGTCAAACACATTCAAACAAAGCTATTTGAATCAAATGAAAGTCAAATACATTCTACTAAGCTAATTGAATCAAATGAAAGTAAACACATTCAAACAAAGCTATTTGAATCAAATGAAAGTCAAATACATTCAAAGCTAATTGAATCAAATGAAAGTCAAACACATTCAAATAAAGCTATTTGAATCAAATGAAAGTCAAATACATTCTACAAAGCTAATTGAATCAAATGAAAGTCAAACACATTCAAACAAAGCTAACTAAATCAAATAAAAGTTAAATACATTCTACAAAGCTAATTGAATCAATAAAAATCAAATACATTCAAACAAAGCTAATTGAATCAAATGGAAGTCAAATACATTCTAGAAAGCTAATTGAATTAAATAAAGTCAAACACATTCAAAACAAAGCTAATTGAATTTAATGAAAGTCAAACACATTCAAATAAAGCTTTCGAATCAAGTGAAAGTCAAATACATCTAGAAAGCTAATTGAAACAAATGAAAGTCAAACACATTCAAACAAAGCTATTTGAATCAAATGAAAGTCAAATACATTCTACTAAGCTAATTGAATCAAACGAAAGTCAAAACATTCAAACAAAGCTATTTGAATCAAATGAGAGTCAAATACATTAAAACAAAGCTAATTAAATCAAATAAAAGTCTAATACATTCTACAAAGCTAATTGAATTAAATTAAAAGTCACACACATTCAAACAAAGCTAATTGAATCAAATGAAAGTCAAACACATTCAAACAAAGATTTTGAATCAAATGAAAGTCAAATACATTCTACAAAGCTAATTGAATCAAATGAAAGTCAAACACATTCAAATAAAGCTATTTCAATCAAATGAAAGTCAATTACATTCTACAAAGCTAATTGAATCAAATGAAAGTCAAACACATTCAAACAAAGCTATTTGAATCAAAGGAGAGTCAAATAAATTAAAACAAAGCTAATTAAATAAAAAAAAAGTAAAATGCATTCTACAAAGCTAATTGAATCAAATGAAAGTCAAACACATTCAAACAAGCCTTTTAAATCAAATGAAAGTCAAACACATTCAAAAAAAGCTTTTTAATTTAAATGAAAGTCAAACACATTCAAACAAAGCTATATAAATCAAATGAAAGTGAAACGCATTCTACAAAGCGATTGATCTAAATGAAATTCAAACACATTCAAACAAGCTATTTGAATCAAATGACAGTCAAACACATTCTACAAAGGTAATTGAATCAATTGAAAATCAAACACATTCAAACAAAGCTATTTGAATCAAATGAAAATCAAATACATTCTACAAAGCTAATTGAATCGAATGAAAGTCAAACACATTCAAACAAAGCTAATTGAATCAAATGAAAGTCAAACACATTCAAACAAAGCTATTTTAATAAAATGAATGTCAAATAACTTCTACAAAGCTAATTGAAACAAATGAAAGTCAAACACATTCAAACAAAGCTATTTGAATCAAATGAAAGTCAAATACATTCTACTAAGCTAATTGAATCAAATGAAAGTGAAACACATTCAAACAAAGCTATTTGAATCAATGAAAGTCAAATACATTCAACAAAGCTAATTGAATCAAATGAAAGTCAAACACATTCAAATAAAGCTATTTGAATCAAATGAAAGTCAAATACATTCTACAAAGCTAATTGAATCAAATGAAAGTCAAACACATTCAAACAAAGCTAACTAAATCAAATAAAAGTTAAATACATTCTACAAAGCTAATTGAATCATATAAAAATCAAATACATTCAAACAAAGCTAATTGAATCAAATGAAAGTCAAACACATTCAAACAAAGATTTCGAATCAAATGAAAGTCAAATACATTCTACAAAGCTAATTGAATCAAATGAAAGTCAAACATTCAAATAAAGCTATTTCAATCAAATGAAAGTCAAATACATTCTACAAAGCTAATTGAATCAAATGAAAGTCAAAACATTCAAACAAAGCTATTTGAATCAAATGAAAGTCAAACACATTCAAACAAAGATTTTGAATCAAATGAAAGTCAAATACATTCAACAAAGCGAATTGAATCAAATGAAAGTCAAACACATTCAAATAAAGCTATTTAAATAAAATGAAAGTCAAATACATTCTACAAAGCTAATTGAATCAAATGAAAGTCAAACACATTCAAACAAAGCTATTTGAATCAAAGGAGAGTCAAATAAATTCAAACAAAGCTAATTTAATCAAATAAAAGTAAAATACATTCTACAAAGCTAATTGAATCAAATGAAAGTCAAACACATTCAAACAAAGATATTTGAATCAAATGAAAGTCAAATACATTCTACTTAATTGGATCAAATGAAAGTCAAACACATTCAAACAAAGCTATTTGAATCAAATGAAAGTCAAATACGTTCTACAAAGCTAATTGTATCAAATGAAAGTCAAACACAATCAAATAAAGCTATTTGAGTCAAATTAAAAGTCAAACACATTCAAACAAAGTTATTTGATTCAAATGAAAGTCAAATACATTCTACAAAGCTAATTGAATCAAATGAAAGTTAAACGCATTCAAACAAAGCTATTTGAATCAAATGAGAGTCAAATACATTCTACAAAGCTAATTGAATCAAATGAAAGTCAAACACATTCAAACAAAGCTAATTGAATCAAATGAAAGTCAAGCACATTCAAACAAAGCTATTTTAATCAAATAAAAGTCAAATACATTCTACCAATGCTATTTGAATCAAATGAGAGTCAAATACATTAAAACAGCTAATTAAATCAAGTAAAAGTCTAATACATTCTACGAAGCTAATTGAATTAAATTAAAGTCAAACACATTCAAACAAAGCTAATTGAATCAAATGAAAGTCAAACACATTCAAATAAAGCTATTTCAATCAAATGAAAGTCAATGTCATTCTACAAAGCTAATTGAATCAAAGGAAAGTCAAACACATTCAAACAAAGCTATTTGAATCAAAGGAGAGTCAAATAAATTCAAACAAAGCTAATTAAATAAAAAAAAAAGTCTAATACATTCTACAAAGCTAATTGAATTAAATGAAAGTCAAACACATTCAAACAAAGCCTTTTAAATCAAATGAAAGTCAAACACATTCAAAAAAAGCTTTTTTAATTTAAATGAAAGTCAAACACATTCAAACAAAGCTATATAAATCAAATGAAAGTGAAATGCATTCTACAAAGCGATTGATCTAAATGAAATTCAAACACATTCAAACAAAGCTATTTGAATCAAATGACAGTCAAACACATTCTACAAAGGTAATTGAATCAATTGAAAATCAAACAAATTCAAACAAAGCTATTTGAATCAAATGAAAATCAAATACATTCTACAAAGCTAATTGAATCGAATGAAAGTCAAACACATTCAAACAAAGCTAATTGAATCAAATGAAAGTCAAAACATTCAAACAAAGCTATTTTAATAAAATGAATGTCAAAAACATTCTACAAAGCTAATTGAAACAAATGAAAGTCAAACACATTCAAACAAAGCTATTTGAATCAAATGAAAGTCAAATACATTCTACTAAGCTAATTGAATCAAATGAAAGTGAAACACATTCAAACAAAGCTATTTGAATCAAATGAAAGTCAAATACATTCAACAAAGCTAATTGAATCAAATGAAAGTCAAACACATTCAAATAAAGCTATTTGAATCAAATGAAAGTCAAATACATTCTACAAAGCTAATTGAATCAAATGAAAGTCAAACACATTCAAACAAAGCTAACTAAATCAAATAAAAGTTAAATACATTCTACAAAGCTAATTGAATCATATAAAAATCAAATACATTCAAAAAAGCTAATTGAATCAAATGGAAGTCAAATACATTCTAGAAAGCTAATTGAATTAAATTAAAGTCAAACACATTCAAAACAAGCTAATTGAATTTAATGAAAGTCAAACACATTCAAATAAAGCTTTCGAATCAAGTGAAAGTCAAATACATACTAGAAAGCTAATTGAAACAAATGAAAGTCAAACACATTCAAACAAAGCTATTTGAATCAAATGAAAGTCAAATACATTCTACTAAGCTAATTGAATCAAACGAAAGTCAAACACATTCAAACAAAGCTATTTGAATCAAATGAGAGTCAAATACATTAAAACAAAGCTAATTAAATCAAATAAAAGTCTAATACATTCTACAAAGCTAATTGAATTAAATTAAAGTCACACACATTCAAACAAAGCTAATTGAATCAAATGAAAGTCAAACACATTCAAACAAAGATTTTGAATCAAATGAAAGTCAAATACATTCTACAAAGCTAATTGAATCAAATGAAAGTCAAACACATTCAAATAAAGCTATTTCAATCAAATGAAAGTCAATTACATTCTACAAAGCTAATTGAATCAAATGAAAGTCAAACACATTCAAACAAAGCTATTTGAATCAAAGGAGAGTCAAATAAATTAAACAAAGCTAATTAAATAAAAAAAAAAGTAAAATGCATTCTACAAAGCTAATTGAATCAAATGAAAGTCAAACACATTCAAACAAAGCCTTTTAAATCAAATGAAAGTCAAACACATTCAAAAAAAGCTTTTTAATTTAAATGAAAGTCAAACACATTCAAACAAAGCTATATAAATCAAATGAAAGTGAAACGCATTCTACAAAGCGATTGATCTAAATGAAATTCAAACACATTCAAACAAAGCTATTTGAATCAAATGACAGTCAAACACATTCTACAAAGGTAATTGAATCAATTGAAAATCAAACACATTCAAACAAAGCTATTTGAATCAAATGAAAATCAAATACATTCTACAAAGCTAATTGAATCGAATGAAAGTCAAACACATTCAAACAAAGCTAATTGAATCAAATGAAAGTCAAACACATTCAAACAAAGCTATTTTAATAAAATGAATGTCAAATAACTTCTACAAAGCTAATTGAAACAAATGAAAGTCAAACACATTCAAACAAAGCTATTTGAATCAAATGAAAGTCAAATACATTCTACTAAGCTAATTGAATCAAATGAAAGTGAAACACATTCAAACAAAGCTATTTGAATCAAATGAAAGTCAAATACATTCAACAAAGCTAATTGAATCAAATGAAAGTCAAACACATTCAAATAAGCTATTTGAATCAAATGAAAGTCAAATACATTCTAAAGCTAATTGAATCAAATGAAAGTCAAACACATTCAAACAAAGCTAACTAAATCAAATAAAAGTTAAATACATTCTACAAAGCTAATTGAATCATATAAAAATCAAATACATTCAAACAAAGCTAATTGAATCAAATGGAAGTCAAATACATTCTAGAAAGCTAATTGAATTAAATTAAAGTCAAACACATTCAAAACAAGCTAATTGAATTTAAAGAAAGTCAAACACATTCAAATAAAGCTTTCGAATCAAGTGAAAGTCAAATACATACTAGAAAGCTAATTGAAACAAATGAAAGTCAAACACATTCAAACAAAGCTATTTGAATCAAATGAAAGTCAAATACATTCTACTAAGCTAATTGAATCAAACGAAAGTCAAATACATTCTACTAAGCTAATTGAATCAAACGAAAGTCAAACACATTCAAACAAAGCTATTTGAATCAAATGAGAGTCAAATACATTAAAACAAAGCTAATTAAATCAAATAAAAGTCTAACATTCTACAAAGCTAATTGAATTAAATTAAAGTCAAACACATTCAAACAAAGCTAATTGAATCAAATGAAAGTCAAGCACATTCAAACAAAGCTATCAAATGAAAGTGCTAAGAAAGTCAAATTCAATGAATCAAATGAAAGTCAAACACATTCAAACAAAGCTATTTGAATCAAATGAAAGTCAAACACATTCAAAAAGATTTGAATCAAATGAAAGTCAAATACATTCTACAAAGCTAATTGAATCAAATGAAAGTCAAACACATTCAAAAAGCTATTTGAATCAAATGAAAGTCAAATACATACTACAAAGCTAATTGAAACAAATGAAAGTCAAACACATTCAAACTAAGCTAATTGAAACAAATGAAGTGAAACACATTCAAACAAAGCTATTTGAATCAAATGAAAGTCAAATACATTCTACTAAGCTAATTGAATCAAACGAAAGTCAAACACATTCAAACAAAGCTATTTGAATCAAATGAGAGTCAAATACTTTAAAACAAAGCTAATTAAATCAAATAAAAGTCTAATACATTCTACAAAGCTAATTGAATTAAATTAATGTCAAACACATTCAAACAAAGCTAATTGAATCAAATGAAAGTCAAACACATTCAAACAAAGATTTCGAATCAAATGAAAGTCAAATACATTCTACAAAGCTAATTGAATCAAATGAAAGTCAAACACATTCAAATAAAGCTATTTCAATCAAATGAAAGTCAAATACATTCTACAAAGCTAATTGAATCAAATGAAAGTCAAACACATTCAAACAAAGCTATTTGAATCAAATGAGAGTCAAATAAATTTAAACAAGCTAATTAAATCAAATTAAAGTAAAATACATTCTACAAAGCTAATTGAATCAAATGAAAGTCAAACACATTCAAACAAAGCCTTTTAAATCAAATGAAAGTCAAACACATTCAAAAAGAAAGTCAAACACATTCAAACAAACAAATGAAAGTGAAATGCATTCTACAAAGCAAATTGAATTAAATGAAATTCAAACACATTCAAACAAAGCTATTTGAATCAAATGACAGTAAAAACATTCTACAAAGGTAATTGAATCACATGAAAGTCAAACACATTCAAACAAAGCTATTTGAAATCAAATGAAAGTCAAATACATTCTACAAAGCTAATTGAATCAAATTAAAGTCAAAGACATTCAAACAAAGCTAATTGAATCAAATGAAAGTCAAAGACATTCAAACAAAGCTAATTGAATCAAATGAAAGTCAAACACATTCAAACAAAGCTATTTTAATTAAATGAATGTCAAATACATTCTACAAAGCTAATTGAATCAAATGAAAGTCAAACACATTCAAACAAAGCTATTTGAATCAAATGAAAAGTCAAACACATTCAAACAAAGCTATTTGAATCAAATGAGAGTTAAATACATTAAAACAAAGCTAATTAAATCAAATAAAAGTCTAATACATTCTACAAAGCTAATTGAATTAAATTAAAGTCAAACACATTCAAACAAAGCTAATTGAATCAAATGAAAGTCAAAGACATTCAAACAAAGATTTCAAATCAAATGAAAGTCAAATACATTCTACAAAGCTCATTGAATCAAATGAAAGTCAAACACATTCAAACAAAGCTAATTGAATCAAATGACAGTCAAACACATTCAAACAAAGATTTAGAATCAAATGAAAGTCAAATACATTCTACAAAGCTAATTGAATCAAATGAAAGTCAAACACATTCAAACAAAGCTATTTGAATCAAAGGAGAGTCAAATAAATTCAAACAAAGCTAATTAAATCAAAAAAAAAGTAAAATACATTCTACAAAGCTAATTGAATCAAATGAAAGTCAAACACATTCAAACAAAGCCTTTTAAATCAAACATTCAAAAAAAAGCTTTTTAATTTAAATGAAAGTCAAACACATTCAAACAAAGCTATATAAATCAAATGAAAGTGAAATGCATTCTACAAAGCAAATTGATCTAAATGAAATTCAAACACATTCAAACAAAGCTATTTGAATCAAATGACATTCAAACACATTCTACAAAGGTAATTGAATCAATTGAAAATCAAACACATTCAAACAAAGCTATTTGAATCAAATGAAAGTCAAATACATTCTACAAAGCTAATTGAATCGAATGAAAGTCCAACACATTCAAACAAAGCTAATTGAATCAAATGAAAGTCAAACACATTCAAAATAAGCTATTTTAATAAAATGAATGTCAAATACATTCTACAAAAGCTAATTGAAACAAATGAAAGTCAAACACATTCAAACAAAGCTATTTGAATCAAATGAAAGTCAAATACATTCTACTAAGCTAATTGAATCAAAAGAAAGTGAAACACATTCAAACAAAGCTATTTGAATCAAATGAAAGTCAAATACATTCAACAAAGCTTATTGAATCAAATGAAAGTCAAACACATTCAAATAAAGCTATTTGAATCAAATGAAAGTCAAATACATTCTACAAAGCTAATTGAATCAAATGAAAGTCAAACACATTCAAACAAAGCTAATTAAATGAAATAAAAGTTAAATACATTCTACAAAGCTAATTGAATCATATAAAAATCAAATACATTCAAACAAAGCTAATTGAATCAAATGGAAGTCAAATACATTCTAGAAAGCTAATTGAATTAAATTAAAGTCAAACACATTCAAAACAAGCTAATTGAATTTAAAGAAAGTCAAACACATTCAAATAAAGCTTTCGAATCAAGTGAAAGTCAAATACATACTACAAAGCTAATTGAAACAAATGAAAGTCAAACACATTCAAACAAAGCTATTTGAATCAAATGAAAGTCAAATACATTCTACTAAGCTAATTGAATCAAACGAAAGTCAAACACATTCAAACAAAGCTATTTAAATCAAATGAGAGTCAAATACATTAAAACAAAGCTAATTAAATCAAATAAAAGTCTAATACATTCTACAAAGCTAATTGAATTAAATTAAAGTCACACACATTCAAACAAAGCTAATTGAATCAAATGAAAGTCAAACACATTCAAACAAAGATTTTGAATCAAATGAAAAGTCAAATACATTCTACAAAGCTAATTGAATCAAATGAAAGTCAAACACATTCAAATAAAGCTATTTCAATCAAATGAAAGTCAAATACATTCTACAAAGCTAATTGAATCAAATGAAAGTCAAACACATTCAAACAAAGCTATTTGAATCAATTGAGAGTCAAATAAATTTAAAACAAAGCTAATTAAATCAAATAAAAGTAAAATACATTCTACAAAGCTAATTGAATCAAATGAAAGTCAAACACATTCAAACAAAGCCTTTTAAATCAAATGAAAGTCAAACACATTCAAAAAAAGCTTTTTAATTCAAATGAAAGTCAAACACATTCAAACAAAGCTATATAAATCAAATGAAAGTGAAATGCATTCTACAAAGCAAATTGAATTAAATGAAATTCAAACACATTCAAACAAAGCTATTTGAATCAAATGACAGTAAAAAACATTCTACAAAGGTAATTGAATCAAATGAAAGTCAAACACATTCAAACAAAGCTATTTGAATCAAATGAAAGTCAAATACATTCTACAAAGCTAATTAAATCAAATGAAAGTCAAAGACATTCAAACAAAGCTAATTGAATCAAATGAAAGTCAAACACATTCAAACAAAGCTAATTGAATCAAATGAAAGTCAAACACATTCAAACAAAGCTATTTTAATTAAATGAATGTCAAATACATTCTACAAAGCTAATTGAATCAAATGAAAGTCAAAACACATTCAAACAAAGCTATTTGAATCAAATGAAAGTCAAACACATTCAAACAAAGCTATTTGAATCAAATGAGAGTCAAATACATTAAAACAAAGCTAATTAAATCAAATAAAAGTCTAATACATTCTACAAAGCTAATTGAATTAAATTAATGTCAAACACATTCAAACAAAGCTAATTGAATCAAATGAAAGTCAAAGACATTCAAACAAAGATTTCAAATCAAATGAAAGTCAAATACATTCTACAAAGCTAATTGAATCAAATGAAAGTCAAACACATTCAAACAAAGCCTTTTAAATCAAATGAAAGTCAAACACATTTAAAAAAAGCTTTTTAATTTAAATGAAAGTCAAACACATTCAAACAAAGCTATATAAATCAAATGAAAGTGAAATGCATTCTACAAAGCAAATTGATCTAAATGAAATTCAAACACATTCAAACAAAGCTATTTGAATCAAATGACAGTCAAACACATTCTACAAAGGTAATTGAATCAATTGAAAGTCAAACACATTCAAAACAAAGCTATTTGAATCAAATGAAAGTCAAATACATTCTACAAAGCTAATTGAATCGAATGAAAGTCAAACACATTCAAACAAAGCTAATTGAATCAAATGAAAGTCAAACACATTCAAACAAAGCTATTTTAATAAAATGAATGTCAAATACATTCAAACAAAGCTAATTGAATCAAATGAAAGTCAAACACATTCCAACAATGTTGTATATTTGGAGTAACACTCGAAATACACAAGGGATAAACCAAGGGATAGATAAGGCTAAAGAACCAAAGGCTTCTTAGATAAAGTCACACCACTAAGAAACGTTTTGGATTCCTAAGATCACAAGCCAACTAGTAGCCTAAACTAGCTAACTAAGCAAAGGAAACGAAATTCCAAATCCAAGAATTTCAGGTTTTTGTTTCTAATCCAAGAAACGAATGTAAGACAAAGTTGTTTGTTCGAAATAATCTGATTTTTCATTCACATTTGCTTGCTATTTAAAGTGAGCAAACATCTTAAGTACAAGCTGAATTAAGTGGCTTTTAGCTCACTTGTTACACGTCCAAACTAAGTACATATCAGTTTTTTGTAGCCTAGATACATTAATAAAAGAAGCCTTACTTAACTAGATACATCAAGAGCAAATGGCGGTTTGTAACCTCCAAGTTATGAGTGAAATAAAATCAGAAACAAGAGAGTATAACACCCCTTGATTCACGCCCACAAAGCAGCAGCTTGGAGATGAAACAGCTCCCCTTTTCACGCCCAATTCAAACAGCAAGTGAAATGTAACTCCTCCTTGTTTCAAGCCTTGAATTTGAATGTATGTGGTCAAAGATGTACTTGGACGCCTCTTGAATGTACCAATTGCTGGCTGAAGTAAACGGCCACTTGAAGACTCAATTGAAAGCTTGTAACTCCTCATTGATGCTGATTATAACACCCAAGTTAAAGCCTTGAAATTCCTCCAAATTAGTTTTCGGAATCTAGGCTTCTTTCCCAAGCTTAAATGGCTGCCTTTGTAATGTATTTTGTACTTGAACTTTATGTGAATGTGACATTAACACTTTTCGAACCTTAATCAGCTAAAAAGAACTAAAGAAACACAACTAATTTGCAAACTTAAAATAAGACTAAAGTTTACAAGTTATTCAAAGCATAAAGAACTAAAATAAACTTAGTTAATAAGAACAACAAGATATTCAAGGGTTGAATATCTTGCTGCCCAAGGATAGAATACATATGCACCAATACATGATGCTACGTCTTGAACCAAAGAAATGTCCATAACCAAGTTGTTAGGCTTGGCTACAACATTCCCCCTTCTTGAAAAGAGTTTGCCCTCAAACTCGGCAACTCTTCAAACTCATCATAGTAAGGTGATAAATCAGCCGCATTAAAGGTGCTAGAAACACCATAGTCTCCGGGCAACTCAACCTTGTAAGCATTATCATTCACCTTTTCAACAATAGCAAAAGGACCATCACTACGAGGACTAACCTTGGACCGTCTTTTGGAAGGAAATCTTTCCTTTCGAAGATGAATCCAAACTAAGTCACCGGGCTGAAAACGAACCTCCTTTCTTTTCTTGTCATAGTATGCCTTAGTCTTTGCATTAGTTTGTTCAATTTTGGAACGAACTTGCTCATGCATAGACTTGATTTCTTTTGCGCGCACCTCGGCATCATTGCTGAACTTGTTTGGTGAGGGAATGGGAGTGAGATCAATAGGAGTGCACGGATTGAATCCATACACCACTTCAAAAGGACTCAAACCTGTTGTCTTGCTAGGCACACGATTGTAAGCAAACTCCGCATGAGGAAGCATCTCTTCCCATTGCTTGGGACGTTTAGTAGCCAAAGACCGCAGCAAGGATCCCAAAGTTCTATTAGTCACTTCGGTTTGACCATCTGTTTGAGGATGACTTGAAGTGCTAAAGTTCAATTTCGTGCCCATCTTCCTCCATAATGTAAGCCAAAAATGACTTAGAAATTTTGGATCACGATCACTCACCATGGATTTAGGTACACCATGTAAACGAACAATCTCATTGAAAAACAAGTTAGCAACATGAGTAGCATCATAAGTTGTATAGGCTGGTTTGTTTGGGAGCATTGATCCGGGAACAAGATCAATTTTGTGTTGTATGTCACGTTTTGGGGGTAAGCCATGGGGAATGTCTTCGGGGAAAACATGGGAAAAGGTTTTGAGAAGAGGGGTGAGGAGTGGGTGTGGCTCTTCTTGTGACGGTTTGGAAGGGGCATCAAGTTGGCTTAAAATGAATTGTTTGTGAGCTTTATACTCATGCAATTCTGATTTTATGAGAGTGGTAAGGGAAGTAGGGGGTGTGGATATGGGGTGACCGTTTTTGAGGTTTAGGGGGGTAAGAAGTATTTTCTGTCCATCCTTAGTGAAGGAATATGTGTTTTTATACCCATCATGCATCACACGCCTATCAAATAGCCAAGGTCTACCAAGTAAAATATGACATGCATCCATAGGTATAACATCACACCACAATTCTTCTTCATAAGTTTTACCAATGCTAAATGATAACAAGACTTGTTGTGTTACTTGAATCCCTTTACCATGATTTAGCCATTGAATCACATAAGGTTTAGGGTGAGGAACGGTTTTAAGTTTCAGTTTGTCTATCATTACTTGTGAAGCTACATTGGTACAACTACCTCCATCAATAATCAATGTACATACCTTTCCACCAATGGTGCAACGAGTGTGAAAGATTGACTCACGTTGCAAACTTCCTTCTTTGCCAACCATATTGCTTAGTGTGCGTCGAACCACCAAGCATTCTCCTTCGTCTGGTCCAAGACACGCATACTCATCATTCTCCTCAAGGTTGCTGTCCACTTCATTTTCTAATTCATCCTCCTCTTCATGCTCAATCAAAGTGACAATCCTTTTATTTGGACAATCACTAGCCAAATGTCCAAGGCCTTGACACCGAAAACATCTTCTTGGGGCTGGTTTTGGGTTGGAATTTTGGGTGTTTTGTGAAGGTGGTTTAGAAGTAGGCTGATTGGACGTGGGTTTGAAAGGTGGGAAATTGGATGTTTGCTTTTTTTGGGGAAATGAGGTTTGAGATGCAAAACGTGATGATTCACTTTTGCCTCTTGCTTTTTGTTGCTGCTCAATCTTATGTGCTAAGATAATGAGCTCTTCAAGGGTAGAGTAAGGATGTAGTTCGGCCACATTGGCTATTTTTGGGTCAAGCCCTCCCAAAAAGCGCACCAATGTTTGAGGTTCATCTTCCTCTACTCCACATTTCATGACAAACCCTTCAAACTCCCTAGCATATTCTTCTACTGATTTTGTACCTTGTTCGAGGTTGTGGAACTTGGAAAAGTTTTCTTGCACATAGTATGTGGGAAGAAACTTTTGTTTCAGCAACTTCTTCATCTTGATCCACGATCTCACTTTCTCTTTGTCTTGCCTTTCCCTTTTGGCACACACGCTAGCCCACCAAGTTGAGGCATATTTTCTCAACTTCAAGGCTACAATTTTCACCTTCTTTTCTTCCGGTGTTTGCTTGTAATCAAACACTCTCTCCACCGTTCTAAGCCATTCTACAAACTCATCAGCATCGAGTTTGCCATCATACTCCGGGATGTCAGCCTTAATGTCATTGTTAGGCCGTGACCTTTCTCTTTCACGATAAGGTCTATCATTGTGATTGAAATTAGATTCACTCACTTCTTCATCACTATGATTGGGTAAACCCTCTTTTTGATGGCGCAACTTAATAGAAAGGTCTCTTAACTGACCTTGCAAATATTGCATTCGTTGCTCCATATCTTCTTTCTCTTGTGCAACCTTATTGACATATTCTTGCCAATTAGGGGTGGGATGTCGGCCATGGTTTGTGTTTGGGTATGTGTTTGGGATATTGTGTTTGGGTATTTGTTTGCTAGACCCCCCTCCTTCTAGCGCCAAATGTTGTATATTTGGAGTAACACTCGAAATACACAAGGGATAAACCAAGGGATAGATAAGGCTAAAGAACCAAAGGCTTCTTAGATAAAGTCCCACCACTAAGAAACGTTTTGGATTCCTAAGATCACAAGCCAACTAGTAGCCTAAACTAGCTAACTAAGCAAAGGAAACGAAATTCCAAATCCAAGAATTTCAGGTTTTTGTTTCTAATCCAAGAAACGAATGTAAGACAAAGTTGTTTGTTCGAATAATCTGATTTTTCATTCACATTTGCTTGCTATTTAAAGTGAGCAAACATCTTAAGTACAAGCTGAATTAAGTGGCTTTTAGCTCACTTGTTACACGTCCAAACTAAGTACATATCAGTTTTTGTAGCCTAGATACATTAATAAAAGAAGCCTTACTTAACTAGATACATCAAGAGCAAATGGCGGTTTGTAACCTCCAAGTTATGAGTGAAATAAAATCAGAAACAAGAGAGTATAACACCCCCTTGATTCACGCCCACAAAGCAGCAGCTTGGAGATGAAACAGCTCCCCTTTTCACGCCCAATTCAAACAGCAAGTGAAATGTAACTCCTCCTTGTTTCAAGCCTTGAATTTGAATGTATGTGGTCAAAGATGTACTTGGACGCCTCTTGAATGTACCAATTGCTGGCTGAAGTAAACGGCCACTTGAAGACTCAATTGAAAGCTTGTAACTCCTCATTGATGCTGATTATAACACCCAAGTTAAAGCCTTGAAATTCCTCCAAATTAGTTTCGGAATCTAGGCTTCTTTCCCAAGCTTAAATGGCTGCCTTTGTAATGTATTTTGTACTTGAACTTTATGTGAATGTGACATTACACTTTCGAACCTTAATCAGCTAAAAAGAACTAAAGAAACACAACTAATTTGCAAACTTAAAATAAGACTAAAGTTTACAAGTTATTCAAAGCATAAAAGAACTAAAATAAACTTAGTTAATAAGAACAACAAGATATTCAAGGGGTTGAATATCTTGCTGCCCAAGGATAGAATACATAGCACCAATACATGATGCTACGTCTTGAACCAAAGAAATGTCCATAACCAAGTTGTTAGGCTTGGCTACAACAAACAAATCTATTTAAATTAAATGAATGTCAAATACATTCTACAAAGCTAATTGAATCAAAATGAAAGTCAAACACATTCAAACAAAGCTATATAAATCAAATGAAAGTGAAATGCATTCTACAAAGCAAATTGAATTAAATGAAATTCAAACACATTCAAACAAAGCTATTTGAATCAAATGACAGTAAAAAATTTTGAATCAAATGAAAGTCAAACACATTCAAACAAAGCTATTTGAATCAAATGAAAGTCAAATACATTCTACAAAGCTAATTGAATCAAATGAAAGTCAAAGACAAAAGACAAACACATTCAAACAAAGCTAATTGAATCAAATGAAAGTCAAACACATTCAAACAAAGCTATTTTAATTAAATGAATGTCAAATACATTCTAAAAGCTAATTGAATCAAATGAAAGTCAAACACATTCAACAAAGCTATTTGAATCAAATGAAAGTCAAACACATTCAAACAAAGCTATTTGAATCAAATGAGAGTCAAATACATTAAAACAAAGCTAATTAAATCAAATAAAAGTCTAATACATTCTACAAAGCTAATTGAATTAAATTAAATGTCAAACACATTCAAACAAAGCTAATTAAATCAAATGAAAGTCAAAGACATTCAAACAAAGATTTCAAATCAAATGAAAGTCAAATACATTTTACAAAGTGATGTGATTTTTAGTCCGAAAACTAAGCCTCACAAAGATATGAATCTAACCTAATTCTATACAGAAAATTCACCAAGAATTAAGCAAGAAACTTAGATTAATTAATCAAGAATCCACCTAATTAATCAACCTAGGTGATTGTTTTAACTAAAACAAACAAAACAGCAAATTGGAATCCACCAATCAAGAATTTAAGTAATCCAACTTAAACAAAAGCAATAAGAAATATTATTATGAATGTATGATTAAACTTGTATTTATTCGAAGATTACAACCCTATATTTATAAACTCAATCAATTATCCTAATCCCACTTGAATTAGAATTCTAATCCCTAACAAAAACCCACGGATTGCATAACTTAATCAAGTTTAGATAACTTTGATTTAGTTATTTAATCCTACTTAAAACTCTAACTACTCTTAAGATAAAACTTGCCTATTTTATCCTAACTCAAGCTTGCACTCCAAGCTATTATTGACGCCTACTAGACTAAAACAATTCCTAATGCAATTAGAAATCCTAAGTGCTTAAAACAGAAAAACCCTTTCAAGTGAAAGGTAAAAACTTGTAAGCAAAAACCTAAGAAAGCTTTTAAAGAAACCTTAAAGAACTATCAAGAAGCTTCAAGAACTCCAAGAACGCCACCATACAAAGCGTGGCTTTGTCTTGATGCCCCCGATAGTAAGTTTGACCTATTGAAGAAGCTTCCAAGTATAGATTCATGCTTTCTTGACTTTCTTGGAATAATTCTTCAACATGCTCATCGTTCACATTGATGCACGCATCATCCTCCCCTTCTTCAAAAGAATTTGCCCTCAAATCTTCAATAGCACCATCTGGCAAATACTTCAACCAAATCCCCAATATTAAATGTTGCGCTTACACCATATTCTCCCGGCAATTCAAGCTTATATGCATTCTCATTGATCTTCTCAATAATCTTGAACGGCCCCTCACTTCTTGGCATCAATTTATTCTTTCGTTTGTTAGGAAATCTCTCTCTTTTCTCAAGTGTAGCCACACCAAGTCGCCAACTTCAAAACTTTGTGGCTTTTTGTTCTTGTTAGCTCGTGCTTTGTAGAGTTCATTGACACGTTCAATCCTAGCTCTAACTTGTGCGTGTAGCTTTATCATGTACTTGATTTTAGTCTCGGCATCCTTATGAATCACTTCCCCTTTTGGAATTTCAATTAAATCAATGGGCATTTTTGGATTGACACCATAAACAACTTCGAATGGTGTGTGTTTTGTGGCATAAGTAGGTGATCTATTGTAAGCAAACTCGGCATGAGCAAGCTTAATATCCCAATCTTTTTGTGTTTTGCTCACTAGTCCACGTAAAAGCACACCAAGAGTTCGATTTGTTACCTCCGTTTGTCCGTCCGTTTGCGGGTGATATGATGTACTAAATAACAGCTTCGTTCCCACCAACTTCCATAGTGATTTCCAAAAGAAACTCATGAACTTTGTATCACGATCATCACTCACAATACTGTTCGGCAACCCATGTAGTCTCACCACTTCCTTGAAATACAATTCCGCCACTTTCATAGCATCGTCCACTTTGTGACAAGGTATGAAATGAGCCATCTTGGAAAATCGATCCACTACAACCATGATTGAGTCCTTTCCTCTTTGAGTCCTTGGCAAACCAACTACAAAATCCATAGACACGTCTTCCCAAGGTGAATCTGGCACGGGCAAGGGCGTATATAAGCCTTGATGAAACGTAGCCTTGGCTTTTTGACATGTTGCACACCTAGA
Source organism: Chenopodium quinoa (assembly GCF_001683475.1). Lineage (NCBI taxonomy): Eukaryota > Viridiplantae > Streptophyta > Magnoliopsida > Caryophyllales > Amaranthaceae > Chenopodium > Chenopodium quinoa. The sequence goes on from NW_018743745.1 coordinate 18,379, forward strand.
AACTATTGATTGGACATCCGCTAGCATTCTAGGCCAATAAAAATGCTCTCAGCATAGTTAATGTTTTCGTTATGCCAAAATGTCCCGCTATCCCTCCTCCATGCACTTCTCTTACTATTAATTCTCTAATAGAACACTTAGGCACGCACAAACGATTCCCCTTGAAAAGAAAACCGTCTTGTAAAACATAGGAACCTACGGCCCCCTTGGAACACTCCTCTAGGATTGTAGAGAAATCCACGTCCCCCTTATAGTACTCCTTGATTAACGCGAAACCAAGTAGTTTACAATTCAACACTCCAAGCAACGTGTGTCTTCTAGATAGTGCATCGGCCACTACATTTGCTTTCCCCTCCTTATACTTTGAAGAAAAATTGAAAGCTTGTAGAAACTCTACCCATTTAGCATGTCTAGGGTTCAATTTTTGTTGACCATGAATGTACTTCAAAGCTTCGTGATCACTATGCAACACAAAGTGATTTGGGCGCAAATAGTGACTCCAATGGTCCAATGCTCGCACAATAGCATAGAACTCCTTGTCATAGGTAGAATAGTTCAATCTAGCACCGTTTAATTTCTCACTAAAATAGGCAATAGGGCGCTTCTTTTGAACCAAAACGGCACCAATCCCTACACCACTAGCGTCGGTCTCTACCTCAAATGGTTGTGAAAAATCCGGCAATGCAAGTACGGGTGCTTCACATAGCTTCCTTTTGACCAAATCAAATGCACGTTGGGCTTCCTTGGTCCACTCGAATCTTCCCTTGTCTTTCTTCAAGCATTCAGTCATAGGTGCAACTATCGTGGAAATTCTTCACAAATCTTCTATAAAACGACGCTAGACCATGAAACGATCTAACTTCACTCACATTGGTAGGTACGGGCCAAGTCTTGATAGCTTCAACCTTGGATTGATCCACGGACACACCATCTTTGGATACTACATACCCTAGAAACGTCACGCTAGGAACAAGAAAATAACATTTTTTCCAATTTTGCGTACAACTTCTTCTCCCTAAGAACCTCCAAAACGCTTCTCAAATGCATTAGATGATCATTGAAATTTTCAGAATAAATTAATATGTCATCCAAGTAAACAACTACGAACCTTCCAAGAAATGGTTTCAACACCTCGTTCATCAATCTCATAAATGTACTGGGCGCATTGGTTAGACCAAAAGGCATGACCAACCACTCATACAACCCCACTTTAGTCTTGAAAGCCGTCTTCCATTCATCTCCTTCCCTCATGCGTATTTGATGATAGCCACTCATAAGATCAATCTTGGAAAATAGCTTTGAACCATGCAATTCGTCTAACAAATCATCAAGTCTAGGTATAGGAAATCTATACTTGATGGTTATGTTGTTCACACTCCTACTATCAATGCACATACGCCAACTCCCATCTTTTTTTGGAACTAACAATGTAGGCACGGCACATGGGCTCATACTCTCTTTCACGTAGCCTCTTTGCATCAATTCCTCTATTTGACGTTGCATTTCCTTTGTTTCTTCCGGATTACTTCTATATGCTGCCTTGTTAGGTAGTGGAGCTCCCGGAATAAGATCAATTTGATGTTCAATACCACGAATTGGTGGTAATCCCGGTGGTAATTCACTAGGAAAAACATCACAATACTCTTGCAATACTACTTCTAATTCCACGGGCCTCTTTTCTTGTTTACTTTCATTCACTTACACATCGTTAGCCACCATAATATATACTATATTGTTGTTGTTGATCTCTTTCTCCAACTCCTTTTCCCCAATTAAATATGCACCTTTTGAACTAGGGTTAATTCTATGATCAACAAGTGGTTTCAATGCATATGATTTTTCCCCCTTTCCTTTTCGAATTATATACACATTTGTCCTACCATTAAACTTGACAAATCTATCATATTGCCATGGTCTACCCAATAAGATATGACAAGCATCCATAGGGCATACATCACATAAAACTTTATCATGATATTTGCCAATTGAAAAGGTGATTAGGGCTCGTTTCGTTACCTTCACGTCACTAGCATCATTGAGCCAATGTAGCTTGTAAGGTTTTGGGTGATCGGTTGTAGGCCACTCTAATTTGTTGATCAAAGTTGTAGACACCACATTTGTGCAACTTCCCGAGTCTATTATTACGTCACACAATCGATCTTCCACCTTGCACCTTGTTAAAAAGATTTTCTCTCTTTTGATTCTCTTCAACGGGCATAGGTTTTAGAGTGAAGAGCTCTCCTTAGAACCAAGCTCTTTCCTTGCGTTTCACCATCAACCTCTTCGGCACTACCCTCCTCTTCTTCAAAATCACGTTCTTTCTCGACCACAACCTCCATGTCACTATTTCCCTCGCACCTAGCTTTCTTTCTCTTCCCATTCTTGAGCCGTCATAGTGCGTTTTGAGTAGCAATTGCTTGCTATG
>NW_018743746.1:0-47251 GCF_001683475.1 Chenopodium quinoa
TAGCTTTGTTTGAATGTGTTTGACTTTCATTTGATTCAATTAGCTTTGTAGAATGTATTTGACTTTCATTTGATTCAAATAGCTTTGTTTGAATGTGTTTGACTTTCAATTGATTCAATTAGCTTGTAGAATGTGTTTGACTGTCATTTGATTCAATAGCTTTGTTTGAATGTGTTTGAATTTCATTTAATTCAATTTGCTTTGTAGAATGCATTTCACTTTCATTGATTTATATAGCTTTGTTTGAATGTGTTTGACTTTCATTTAAATTAAAAAGCTTTTTTTGAATGTGTTTGACTTTCATTTGATTTAAAAGACTTTGTTTGAATGTGTTTGACTTTCTTTTGATTCAATTAGCTTTGTAGAATGTATTTTACTTTTATTTTATTTATTTAGCTTTTTGAATTTATTTGACTCTCATTTGATTCAAACAGCTTTGTTTGAATGTGTTTGACTTTCATTTGATTCAATTTGCTTTGTAGAATGTATTTGACTTTGATTTAATCAAATAACTTTCTTTGATTTGACTTTCATTTGATTCAATTTGCTTTGTAGAATGTTTGACTTTCATTTTCAAATAGCTTTGTTTGAATGTGTTTGACTTTCATTTGATTCAATTAGCTTTGTAGAATGTATTTGACATTCATTTAATTAAAATAGCTTTGTTTGAATGTGTTTGACTTTCATTTGATTCAATTAGCTTTGACTTTTTGATTCAATTAGCTTTGTAGAATGTATTTGACTTTCATTTGATTCAAATAGCTTTGTTTGAATGTGTTTGACTTTCATTGATTCAATTAGCTTTGTAGAATGTGTTTGACTGTCATTTGATTCAAATAGCTTTGTTTGAATGTGTTTGAATTTCGTTTAGATCAATTTGCTTTGTAGAATGCATTTCACTTTCATTTGATTTATATAGCTTTGTTTGAATGTGTTTGACTTTCATTTAAATTAAAAAGCTTTTTTTGAATGTGTTTGACTTTCATTTGATTTAAAAGGCTTTTTGAATGTGTTTGAATTTCATTTGATTCAATTAGCTTTGTAGATTGTATTTTACTTTTATTTGATTTAATTAGCTTTGTTTTGAATTTATTTGACTCTCATTTGATTCAAATAGCTTTGTTTGAATGTGTTTGACTTTCATTTGATTCAATTAGCTTTGTAGAATGTATTTGACTTTCATTTGATTCAAATAGCTTTGTTTGAATGTGTTTGACTTTCAATTGATTCAATTAGCTTTGTAGAATGTGTTTGACTGTCATTTAATTCAAATAGCTTTGTTTGAATGTGTTTGAATTTCATTTAGATCAATTTGCTTTTGTAGAATGCATTTCACTTTCATTTGATTTATATAGCTTTGTTTGAACGTATTTGACTGTCATTTGATTCAAATAGCTTTGTTTGAATGTGTTTGACTTTCATTTGATTCAATTAGCTTAGTAGAATGTATTTGACTTTCATTTGATTCATATACCTTTGTTTGAATGTGTTTGAATTTCATTTAATTCAATTTGCTTTGTAGAATGCATTTCACATTCATTTGATTTATATAGCTTTGTTTGAATGTGTTTGACTTTCATTTAAATTAAAAAGCTATTTTTGAATGTGTTTGACTTTCATTTGATTTAAAAGACTTTGTTTGAATATGTTTGACTTTCATTTGATTCAATTAGCTTTGTAGAATGTATTTTACTTTTATTTTATTTAATTAGCTTTGTTTTGAATTTATTTGACTCTCATTTGATTCAAATAGCTTTGTTTGAATGTGTTTGACTTTCATTTGATTCAATTAGCTTTGTAGAATGTATTTGACCTTTCATTTGATTCAAATAGCTTTGTTTGAATGTGTTTGACTTTCAATTGATTCAATTAGCTTTGTAGAATGTGTTTGACTGTCATTTAATTCAAATAGCTTTGTTTGAATGTGTTTGAATTTCATTTAGATCAATTTGCTTTGTAGAATGCATTTCACTTTCATTTGATTTATATAGCTTTGTTTGAACGTATTTGACTGTCATTTGATTCAAATAGCTTTGTTTTGAATGTGTTTGACTTTCATTTGATTCAATTAGCTTAGTAGAATGTATTTGACTTTCATTTGATTCATATACCTTTTGTTTGAATGTGTTTGAATTTCATTTAATTCAATTTGCTTTGTAGAATGCATTTCACATTCATTTGATTTATATAGCTTTGTTTGAATGTGTTTGACTTTCATTTAAATTAAAAAAGCTATTTTTGAATGTGTTTGACTTTCATTTGATTTAAAAGACTTTGTTTGAATATGTTTGACTTTCATTTGATTCAATTAGCTTTGTAGAATGTATTTTACTTTTATTTTATTTAATTAGCTTTGATTGAATTTATTTGACTCTCATTTGATTCAAACAACTTTGTTTGAAATGTGTTTGACTTTAATTTGATTCAATTAGCTTTGTAGAATGTATTTGACTTTCATTTGATTCAAATAGCTTTGTTTGAATGTGTTTGACTTTCAATTGATTCAATTAGCTTTGTAGAATGTGTTTGACTGTCATTTGATTCAAATAGCTTTGTTTGAATGTGTTTGAATTTCATTTAGATCAATTTGCTTTGTAGAATGCATTTCACTTTCAATTTGATTTATATAGCTTTGTTTGAACGTATTTGACTGTCATTTGATTCAAATAGCTTTGTTTAAATGTGTTTGACTTTCATTTGATTCAATTAGCTTAGTAGAATGTATTTGACTTTCATTTGATTCATATACCTTTGTTTGAATGTGTTTGAATTTCATTTAATTCAATTTGCTTTGTAGATTGCATTTCACATTCATTTGATTTATATAGCTTTGTTTGAATGTGTTTGACTTTCATTTAAATTAAAAAGCTTTTTTTTGAATGTGTTTGACTTTCATTTGATTTAAAAGACTTTGTTTGAATATGTTTGACTTTCATTTGATTCAATTAGCTTTGTAGAATGTATTTTACTTTTATTTTATTTAATTAGCTTTGATTGAATTTATTTGACTCTCATTTGATTCAAACAGCTTTGTTTGAATGTGTTTTGACTTTCATTTGATTCAATTAGCTTTGTAGAATGTATTTGACTTTGATTTTAATCAAATAACTTTCTTTGACTGTGTTTGACTTTCATTTGATTCAATTTGCTTTGTAGAATGTATTTGACTTTCATTTTCTTCAAATAGCTTTGTTTGAATGTGTTTGACTTTCGTTTGAATTTAATTAGCTTTGTAGAATGTAATTGACATTTATTTAATTAAAATAGCTTTGTTTGAACGTGTTTGACTTTCATATGATTCAATTAGCTTTGTTTGAATGTGTTTGACTTTCATTTGATTCAACTAGCTTTGTAAAATGTATTTTACTGTCATTTGATTCAAATAGCTTTGTTTGAATGTGTTTGACTTTCATTTGATTCAATTTGCTTTGTAGAATGTATTTGACTTTCATTTCATTCAAATAGCTTTGTTTGAATGTGTTTGACTTTCATTTGATTCAATTAGCTTTGTAGAATGTATTTTACATTCATTTAATTAAAATAGCTTTGTTTGAATGTGTTTGACTTTCATTTGATTCAATTAGCTTTGTAGAATGTATTTGACTTTCATTTGATTCAAATAGCTTTGTTTGAATGTGTTTGACTTTCAATTCATTCAATTAGCTTGTAGAATGGTGTTTGACTGTCATTTGATTCAATTAGCTTTGTTTGAATGTGTTTGAATTTCATTTAATTCAATTTGCTTTGTAGAATGCATTTCACTTTCATATGATTTATATAGCTTTGTTTGAATGTGTTCAACTTTCATTAAAATTAAAAAGCTTTTTTTGTATGTGTTTGACTTTCATTTGATTTAAAAGACTTTGTTTGAATGTGTTTGACTTTCTTTTGATTCAATTAGCTTTGTAGAATGTATTTTACTTTTATTTTATTTATTTAGCTTTGATTGAATTTATTTGGCTCTCATTTGATTCAAACAGCTTTGTTTGAATGTGTTTGACTTTCATTTGATTCAATTTGCTTTGTAGAATGTATTTGACTTTGATTTAATCAAATAACTTTCTTTGACTGTGTTTGACTTTCATTTGATTCAATTTGCTTTGTAGAATGTAATTGACTTTCATTTTCTTTAAATAGCTTTGTTTGAATGTGTTTGACTTTCATTTGATTCAATTAGCTTTGTAGAATGTATTTGACATTCATTTAATTAAAATAGCTTTGTTTGAATGTGTTTGACATTCATTTGATTCAATTAGCTTTGTTTAAATGTGTTTGACTTTCATTTGATTCAATTAGCTTTGTAGAATGTATTTGACTTTCATTTGATTCAAATAGCTTTGTTTGAATGTGTTTGACTTTCAGTTGATTCAATTAGCTTTGTAGAATGTGTTTGACTGTCATTTTGATTCAAATAGCTTTGTTTGAATGTGTTTGAATTTCGTTTAGATCAATTTGCTTTGTAGAATGCATTTCACTTTCATTTGATTTATATAGCTTTGTTTGAATGTGTTTTGACTTTCATTTAAATTAAAAAGCTTTTTTTGAATGTGTTTGACTTTCATTTGATTTAAAAGGCTTTGTTTGAATGTGTTTGAATTTCATTTGATTCAATTAGCTTTGTAGATTGTATTTTACTTTTATTTGATTTAATTAGCTTTGTTTGAATTTATTTGACTCTCATTTGATTCAAATAGCTTTGTTTGAATGTGTTTGACTTTCATTTGATTCAATTAGCTTTGTAGAATGTATTTGACTTTCATTTGATTCAAATAGCTTTGTTTGAATGTGTTTGACTTTCAATTGATTCAATTAGCTTTGTAGAATGTGTTTGACTGTCATTTAATTCAAATAGCTTTGTTTGAATGTGTTTGAATTTCATTTAGATCAATTTGCTTTGTAGAATGCATTTCACTTTCATTTGATTTATATAGCTTTGTTTGAACGTATTTGACTGTCATTTGATTCAAATAGCTTTGTTTGAATGTGTTTGACTTTCATTTGATTCAATTAGCTTAGTAGAATGTATTTGACTTTCATTTGATTCATATACCTTTGTTTGAATGTGTTTGAATTTCATTTAATTCAATTTGCTTTGTAGAATGCATTTCACATTCATTTGATTTATATAGCTTTGTTTGAATGTGTTTGACTTTCATTTAAATTAAAAAGCTATTTTTGAATGTGTTTGACTTTCATTTGATTTAAAAGACTTTGTTTGAATATGTTTGACTTTCATTTGATTCAATTAGCTTTGTAGAATGTATTTTACTTTTATTTTATTTAATTAGCTTTGATTGAATTTATTTGACTCTCATTTGATTCAAACAACTTTGTTTGAATGTGTTTGACTTTAATTTGATTCAATTAGCTTTGTAGAATGTATTTGACTTTCATTTGATTCAAATAGCTTTGTTTGAATGTGTTTGACTTTCAATTGATTCAATTAGCTTTGTAGAATGTGTTTGACTGTCATTTGATTCAAATAGCTTTGTTTGAATGTGTTTGAATTTCATTTAGATCAATTTGCTTTGTAGAATGCATTTCACTTTCATTTGATTTATATAGCTTTGTTTGAACGTATTTGACTGTCATTTGATTCAAATAGCTTTGTTTAAATGTGTTTGACTTTCATTTGATTCAATTAGCTTAGTAGAATGTATTTGACTTTCATTTGATTCATATACCTTTGTTTGAATGTGTTTGAATTTCATTTAATTCAATTTGCTTTGTAGATTGCATTTCACATTCATTTGATTTATATAGCTTTGTTTGAATGTGTTTGACTTTCATTTAAATTAAAAAGCTTTTTTTGAATGTGTTTGACTTTCATTTGATTTAAAAGACTTTGTTTGAATATGTTTGACTTTCATTTGATTCAATTAGCTTTGTAGAATGTATTTTACTTTTATTTTATTTAATTAGCTTTGATTGAATTTATTTGACTCTCATTTGATTCAAACAGCTTTGTTTGAATGTGTTTGACTTTCATTTGATTCAATTAGCTTTGTAGAATGTATTTGACTTTGATTTTAATCAAATAACTTTCTTTGACTGTGTTTGACTTTCATTTGATTCAATTTGCTTTGTAGAATGTATTTGACTTTCATTTTCTTCAAATAGCTTTGTTTGAATGTGTTTGACTTTCATTTGATTCAATTAGCTTTGTAGAATGTATTTTACATTCATTTAATTAAAATAGCTTTGTTTGAACGTATTTGACTTTCATTTGATTCAATTAGCTTTGTTTGAATGTGTTTGACTTTCATTTGATTCAATTAGCTTTGTAGAATGTATTTGACTTTCATTTGATTCAAATAGCTTTGTTTGAATGTGTTTGACTTTCAATTCATTCAATTAGCTTGTAGAATGTGTTTGACTGTCATTTGATTCAATTAGCTTTGTTTGAATGTGTTTGAATTTCATTTAATTCAATTTGCTTTGTAGAATGCATTTCACATTCATTTGATTTATATAGCTTTGTTTGAATGTGTTTGACTTTCATTTAAATTAAAAAGCTATTTTTGAATGTGTTTGACTTTCATTTGATTTAAAAGACTTTGTTTGAATATGTTTGACTTTCATTTGATTCAATTAGCTTTGTAGAATGTATTTTACTTTTATTTTATTTAATTAGCTTTGATTGAATTTATTTGACTCTCATTTGATTCAAACAACTTTGTTTGAATGTGTTTGACTTTAATTTGATTCAATTAGCTTTGTAGAATGTATTTGACTTTCATTTGATTCAAATAGCTTTGTTTGAATGTGTTTGACTTTCAATTGATTTAATTAGCTTTGTAGAATGTGTTTGACTGTCATTTGATTCAAATAGCTTTGTTTGAATGTGTTTGAATTTCATTTAGATCAATTTGCTTTGTAGAATGCATTTCACTTTCATTTGATTTATATAGCTTTGTTTGAACGTATTTGACTGTCATTTGATTCAAATAGCTTTGTTTAAATGTGTTTGACTTTCATTTGATTCAATTAGCTTAGTAGAATGTATTTGACTTTCATTTGATTCATATACCTTTGTTTGAATGTGTTTGAATTTCATTTAATTCAATTTGCTTTGTAGATTGCATTTCACATTCATTTGATTTATATAGCTTTGTTTGAATGTGTTTGACTTTCATTTAAATTAAAAAGCTTTTTTTTGAATGTGTTTGACTTTCATTTGATTTAAAAGACTTTGTTTGAATATGTTTGACTTTCATTTGATTCAATTAGCTTTGTAGAATGTATTTTACTTTTATTTTATTTAATTAGCTTTGATTGAATTTATTTGACTCTCATTTGATTCAAACAGCTTTGTTTGAATGTGTTTGACTTTCATTTGATTCAATTAGCTTTGTAGAATGTATTAGACTTTGATTTAATCAAATAACTTTCTTTGACTGTGTTTGACTTTCATTTGATTCAATTTGCTTTGTAGAATGTATTTGACTTTCATTTTCTTCAAATAGCTTTGTTTGAATGTGTTTGACTTTCATTTGATTCAATTAGCTTTGTAGAATGTATTTGACATTCATTTAATTAAAATAGCTTTGTTTGAATGTGTTTGACTTTCATTTGATTCAATTAGCTTTGTTTAAATGTGTTTGACTTTCATTTGATTCAATTAGCTTTGTAGAATGTATTTGACTTTCATTTGATTCAAATAGCTTTGTTTGAATGTGTTTGACTTTCAGTTGATTCAATTAGCTTTGTAGAATGTGTTTGACTGTCATTTGATTCAAATAGCATTGTTTGAATGTGTTTGAATTTCGTTTAGATTAATTTGCTTTGTAGAATGCATTTCACTTTCATTTGATTTATATAGCTTTGTTTGAATGTGTTTGACTTTCATTTAAATTAAAAAGCTTTTTCTGAATGTGTTTGACTTTCATTTGATTTAAAAGGCTTTGTTTGAATGTGTTTGACTTTCATTTGATTCAATTAGCTTTGTAGATTGTATTTTACTTTTATTTGATTTAATTAGCTTTGTTTGAATTTATTTGACTCTCATTTGATTCAAATAGCTTTGTTTGAATGTGTTTGACTTTCATTTGATTCAATTAGCTTTGTAGAATGTATTTGACTTTCATTTGATTCAAATAGCTTTGTTTGAATGTGTTTGACTTTCAATTGATTCAATTAGCTTTGTAGAATGTGTTTGACTGTCATTTGATTCAAATAGCTTTGTTTGAATGTGTTTGAATTTCATTTAGATCAATTTGCTTTGTAGAATGCATTTCACTTTCATTTGATTTATATAGCTTTGTTTGAACGTATTTGACTGTCATTTGATTCAAATAGCTTTGTTTTGAATGTGTTTGACTTTCATTTGATTCAATTAGCTTAGTAGAATGTATTTGACTTTCATTTGATTCATATACCTTTGTTTGAATGTGTTTGAATTTCATTTAATTCAATTTGCTTTGTAGAATGCATTTCACATTCACTTGATTTATATAGCTTTGTTTGAATGTGTTTGACTTTCATTTAAATTAAAAAGCTATTTTTGAATGTGTTTGACTTTCATTTGATTTAAAAAGACTTTGTTTGAATATGTTTGACTTTCATTTGATTCAATTAGCTTTGTAGAATGTATTTTACTTTTATTTTATTTAATTAGCTTTGATTGAATTTATTTGACTCTCATTTGATTCAAACAGCTTTGTTTGAATGTGTTTGACTTTCATTTGATTCAATTAGCTTTGTAGAATGTATTTGACTTTCATTTGAATCAAATAACTTTGTTTGACTGTGTTTGACTTTCATTTGATTTAATTTGCTTTGTCGAATGTATTTGACTTTCATTTTCTTCAAATAGCTTTGTTTGAATGTGTTTGACTTTCATTTGATTCAATTAGCTTTGTAGAATGTATTTGACATTCATTTAATAAAATAGCTTTGTTTGAATGTGTTTGACTTTCATTTGATTCAATTAGCTTTGTTTGAATGTGTTTGACTTTCATTTGATTCAATTAGCTTTGTAGAATGTATTTGACTTTCATTTGATTCAAATAGCTTTGTTTGAATGTGTTTGACTTTCAATTGATTCAATTAGCTTTGTAGAATGTGTTTGACTGTCATTTGATTCAAATAGCTTTGTTTGTATGTGTTTGAATTTCATTTAGATCAATTTTCTTTGTAGAATGCATTTCACTTTCATTTGATTTATATAGCTTTGTTTGAATGTGTTTGACTTTCATTTAAATTAAAAAGCTTTTTTTTGAATGTGTTTGACTTTCATTAGATTTAAAAGGCTTTGTTTGAATGTGTTTGACTTTCATTTGATTCAATTAGCTTTGTAGAATTTATTTTACTATTATTTGATTTAGATAGCTTTGTTTGAATTTATTTGACTCTCCTTTGATTCAAATAGCTTTGTTTGAATTTGTTTGACTTTCATTTGATTCAATTAGCTTTGTAGAATGTATTTGACTTTCATTTTATTCAAATAGCTTTATTTGAATGTGTTTGACTTTCATTTGATTCAATTAGCTTTGTAGAATGTATTTGACTTTCATTTGATTCAAAATCTTTGTTTGAATGTGTTTGACTTTCATTTGATTCAATTAGCTTTGTTTGAATGTGTTTGACTCTAATTTAATTCAATTAGCTTTGTAGAATGTATTAGACTTTTATTTGATTTAATTAGCTTTGTTTTAATGTATTTGACTCTCATTTGATTCAATTAGCTTTGTAGAATGTATTTGACTTTCATTTGAATCAAATAACTTTGTTTGACTGTGTTTGACTTTCATTTGATTCAATTTGCTTTGTAGAATATATTTGACTTTCACTTTCTTCAAATAGCTTTGTTTGAATGTGTTTGACTTTCATTTGATTCAATTAGCTTTGTAGAATGTGTTTGACTTTCATTTGATTCAAATAGCTTTGTTTGAATGGGTTTGACTTTCAATTGATTCAATTAGCTTGTAGAATGTGTTTGACTGTCATTTGATTCAAATAGCTTTTGTTTGAATGTGTTTGAATTTCATTTAGATCAATTTGCTTTGTAGAATGCATTTCACTTTCATTTGATTTATATAGCTTTGTTTGAACGTATTTGACTGTCATTTGATTCAAATAGATTTGTTTGAATGTGTTTGACTTTCATTTGATTTAATTAGCTTAGTAGAATGTATTTGACTTTCATTTAATTCAAATAGCTTTGTTTGAATGTGTTTGAATTTCTTTAATACAATATGCTTTGTAGAATGCATTTCACTTTCATTTGATTTATATAGCTTTGTTTGAATGTGTTTGACTTTCATTTAAATTAAAAAGCTTTTTTTGAATGTGTTTGACTTTCGTTTGATTTAAAAGGCTTTGTTTGAATGTGTTTGACTTTCATTTGATTCAATTAGCTTTGTAGAATGTATTTTATTTTTATTTGATTTAATTAGCTTTGTTTGAATTTATTTGACTCTCATTTGATTCAAATAGCTTTGTTTGAATGTGTTTGACTTTCATTTGATTCAATTAGCATTGTAGAATGTATTTGAATTTCACTTGATTCGAAAGCTTTGTTTGAATGTGTTTGACTTTCATTAAATTCAATTAGCTTATTTTGAATGTGTTTGACTTTAATTTAATTCAATTAGCTTTGTAGAATGTATTTGACTTCCATTTGATTCAATTAGCTTTGTTTGAATGTGTTTGACTTTTATATGATTCAATTAGCTTTGTAGAATGTATTTGACTTTTATTTGATTTAATTAGCTTTGTTTGAATGTGTTTGACTTTCATTTGATTCAATTAGCTTTGTAGAATGTATTTGACTTTCATTTGAGTCAAATAACTTTGTTTGACTGTGTTTGACTTTCATTTGATTCAATTTGCTTTGTAGAATGTATTTGACTTTCATTTTCTTCAAATAGCTTTGTTTGAATGTGTTTTGGCTTTCATTTGATTCAATTAGCTTTATTAAATGTATTTTAAATTCTTTTAATTAAAATAGCTTTGTTTGAACGTATTTGACTCTCATTTGATTCAAACAGCTTTGTTTGAATGTGTTTGACTTCCAGTTGATTCAATTAGCTTTGTTTGAATGTGTTTGACTTTTATATGATTCGATTAGCTTTGTAGAATGTATTTGACTTTTATTTGATTTAATTAGCTTTGTTTGAATATGTTTGACTTTCATTTGATTCAATTAGCTTTGTAGAATGTATTTGACTTTCATTTGAATCAAATAACTTTGTTTGACTCTGTTATACATTCATTTAATTAAAATAGCTTTGTTTGAATGTGTTTGACTTTCATTTGATTCAATTAGCTTTGTTTGAATGTGTTTGACTTTCATTTGATTCAATTAGCTTTGTAGAATGTATTTGACTTTCATTTGATTCAAATAGCTTTGTTTGAATGTGTTTGACTTTCAATTCATTCAATTAGCTTGTAGAATGTGTTTGACTGTCATTTGATTCAAATAGCTTTGTTTGAATGTGTTTGAATTTCATTTAGATCAATTTGCTTTGTAGAATGCATTTCAATTTCATTTGATTTATATTGCTTTGTTTGAACGTATTTGACTGTCATTTAATTCAAATAGCTTTGTTTGAATGTGTTTGACTTTCATTTGATTTAAAAGGCTTTGTTTGAATGTGTTTGACTTTCATTTGATTCAATTAGCTTTGTAGAATGTATTTTACTTTTTTTTCATTTAATTATCTTTGTTTGAATTTATTTGACTCTCATTTGATTCAAATAGCTTTGTTTGAATGTGTTTGACTTTCATTTGATTCAATTAGCTTTGTAGAATGTATTTGACTTTCATTTGATTCAAAAAGCTTTGTTCGAATGTGTTTAACTTTCATTTAAATTAAAAAGCTTTTTTTTGAATGTGTTTGACTTTCATTTGATTTAAAAGGCTTTGTTTTGAATGTGTTCGACTTTCATTTGATTCAATTAGCTTTGTAGAATGTATTTTACTGTTATTTGATTTAGATAGCTTTGTTTGAATTTATTTGACTCTCCTTTGATTCAAATAGCTTTGTTTGAAAGTGTTTGACTTTCATTTGATTCAATTAGCTTTGTAGAATGTATTTGACTTTCATTTGATTCAGATAGCTTTATTTGAATGTGTTTGACTTTCATTTCATTCAATTAGCTTTGTAGAATGTATTTGCCTTTCATTTGATTCAAAATCTTTGTTTGAATGTGTTTGACTTTCATTTGATTCAATTAGCTTTGTTTGAATGTGTTTGACTCTAATTTAATTCAATTAGCTTTGTAGAATGTATTAGACTTTTATTTGATTTAATTAGCTTTGTTTGAATGTGTTTGACTTTCATTAGATTGAATTAGCTTTGTAGAATGTATTTGACTTTCATTTGATTCAAATAGCTTTGTTTGAATGTGTTTGACTTTCAATTGATTCAATTAGCTTGTAGAATGTGTTTGACTGTCATTTGATTCAAATAGCTTTGTTTGAATGTGTTTCAATTTCATTTTGATCAATTTGCTTTGTAGAATGCATTTCACTTTCATTTGATTTATATAGCTTTGTTTGAATGTGTTTGACTTTCATTTAAATTAAAAAGCTTTTTTTTGAATGTGTTTGACTTTCATTTGATTTAATTAGCTTAGTAGAATGTATTTGACTTTCATTTGATTCAAATAGCTTTGTTTGAATGTGTTTGACTTTCATTTGATTCAATTAGCTTTGTTTGAATGTGTTTGACTTTCATTTGATTCAATTAGCTTTGTTTGAATGTGTTTGACTTTCATTTGATTCAATTAGCTTTGTAGAATGTATTTGACTTTCATTTGATTCAAATAGCTTTGTTTGAATGTGTTTGACTTTCAATTGATTCAATTAGCTTTGTAGAATGTGGTTGACTGTCATTTGATTCAAATAGCTTTGTTTGAATGTGTTTGAGTTTCATTTAGATCAATTTGCTTTGTAGAATGCATTTCACATTCATTTAGATCAATTGGCTTTGTTTGAATGCATTTCACTTTCATTTGATTTATATAGCTTTGTTTGAACGTATTTGACTGTCATTTGATTCAAATAGCTTTGTTTGAATGTGTTTGACTGTCATTTGTTTCAATTAGCCTAGTATAATGTATTTGACTTTCATTTGATTCAAATACCTTTGTTTGAATGTGTTTGAATTTCATTTAATTCAATTTGCTTTGTAGAATGCATTTCACATTCATTTGATTTATATAGCTTTGTTTAAATGTGTTTGACTTTAATTTAAATTAAAAAGCTTTTTTTGAATGTGTTTCACTTTCATTTGATTTAAAAGACTTTGTTTGAATGTGTTTGACTTTCATTTGATTCAATTAGCTTTGTAGAATATTTTTACTTTTATTTTATTTAATTAGCTTTGATTGAATTTATTTGACTCTTATTTGATTCAAACAGCTTTGTTTGAATGTGTTTGACTTTCCTTTGATTCAGTTAGCTTTGTAGAATGTATTTGACTTTCATTTGAATCAAATAACTTTGTTTGACTGTGTTTGACTTTCATTTGATTCAATTTGCTTTGTAGAATGTATTTGACTTTCATTTTCTTTAAATAGCTTTGTTTGAATGTGTTTGACTTTCATTTGATTCAATTAGCTTTGTAGAATGTATTTGACTTTCATTTGATTCAAATAGCTTTGTTTAAATTTTTTGACTCTCCTTTGATTCAATTAGCTTTGTAGAATGTGTTTGACTGTCATTTGATTCAAATAGCTTTGTTTGAATGTGTTTAAATTTCATTTAGATCAATTTGCTTTGTAGAATGCATTTCACTTTCATTTGATTTATATAGCTTTGTTTGAATGTGTTAGTCTTTCATTTAAATTATAAAGCTTTTTTTTAATGTGTTTGACTTTCATTTGATTTAAAAGGCTTTGTTTGAATGTGTTTGACTTTCATTTGATTCAATTAGCTTTGTAGAATGTATTACTGTTATTTGATTTAGATAGCTTTGTTTGAATTTATTTGACTCTCCTTTGATTCAAATAGCTTTGTTTGAATGTGTTTGACTTTCATTTGATTCAGTTAGCTTTGTAGAATGTATTTGACTTTCATTTGATTCAAATAGCTTTATTTGAATGTGTTTAACTTTCATTTGATTCAATTAGCTTTGTAGAATGTATTTGACTTTCATTTGATTCAAAATCTTTGTTTGAATGTGTTTGACTTTCATTTGATTCAATTAGCTTTGGTTGAATGTGTTTGACCCTAATTTAATTCAATTAGCTTTGTAGAATGTATTAGACTTTTATTTGATTTAATTAGCTTTGTTTTAATGTATTTGACTCTCATTTGATTCAAATAGCTTTGTTTGAATGTGTTTGACTTTCATTTGATTCAAATAGCTTTGTTTGAATGTGTTTTACTTTCATTTGATTCAATTAGCTTTGTAGAATGTATTTGACTTTCATTTGATTAAAATAGCTTTGTTTGAATGTGCTTGACTTTCATTTGATTCAATTAGCTTTGTTTGAATGTGTTTGACTTTTATTTGATTCAATTAGCTTTGTAGAATGTATTTGACTCTCATTCGATTCAATTAGCTTTGTTTGAATGTGTTTGACTTTCATTTGATTCAATTAGCTTAGTAGAATGTATTTGACTTTCATTTGATTCAAATAGCTTTATTTGAATGTGTTTAACTTTCATTTGATTCAATTAGCTTTGTAGAATGTATTTGACTTTCATTTGATTCAAAATCTTTGTTTGAATGTGTTTGACTTTCATTTGATTCAATTAGCTTTGTTTGAATGTGTTTGACTCTAATTTAATTCAATTAGCTTTGTAGAATGTATTAGACTTTTATTTGATTTAATTAGCTTTGTTTTAATGTATTTGACTCTAATTTGATTCAAATAGCTTTGTTTGAATGTGTTTGACTTTCATTTGATTCAAATAGCTTTGTTTGAATGTGTTTTACTTTCATTTGATTCAATTAGCTTCGTAGAATGTATTTCACTTTCATTTGATTAAAATAGCTTTGTTTGAATGTGCTTGACTTTCATTTGATTCAATTACCTTTGTTTGAATGTGTTTGACTTTCATTTGATTCAATTAGCTTTGTTGAATGTATTTGACTCTCATTTGATTCAATTAGCTTTGTTTGAATGTGTTTGACTTTCATTTGATTCAATTAGCTTTGTAGAATGTATTTGACTCTCATTTGATTCAAATAGCTTTGTTTGAATGCGTTTAACTTTCATTTGATTCAATTAGCTTTGTAGAATACATTTCACTTTCATTTAATTTAAACAACTTTGTTTGAATGTGTTTGACTTTCATTTGACTCAAATAGCTTTATTTGATTGCGTTTGACTTTCATTTGATACAATTAGCTTTGTAGAACGTATTTGACTTTCATTTGATTCAAATAGCTTTCTTTGAATGTGTTTGACTTTCATTTGATTCAATTAGCTTTGTTTGAATGTGTTTAACTTTCATTTGATTTAATTCGCTTTGTTGAATGTATTTGACTTTCAGTTAATTCAATTAGCTTTGTTTGAATGTGTTTGACTTTCATTTGATTCAATTAGCTTTGTAGAATGTATTTGACTTTTATTTGATTTAATTAGCTTTGTTTGAATGTGTTTGACTGTCATTTGATACAATTAGCTTTGTAGAACGTATTTGACTGTCATTTGATTCAAATAGCTTTGTTTCAATGTGTTTGACTTTCATTTGATTCAATTAGCTTGGTAGAATGTATTTGACTTTCATTTGATTCAAATAGCTTTGTTTGAATGTGTTTGACTTTCATTTGATTCAATTAGCTTTGTAGAATGTATTTCACTTTCACTTGATTCGAAAGCTTTGTTTGAATGTGTTTGACTTTCATTAAATTCAATTAGCTTATTTTGAATGTGTTTGACTTTAATTCAATTCAATTAGCATTGTAGAATGTATTTGACTTCCATTTGATTCAATTAGCTTTGTTTGAATGTGTTTGACTTTTATATGATTCAATTAGCTTTGTAGAATGTATTTGACTTTTATTTGATTTAATTAGCTTTGTTTGAATGTGTTTGACTTTCATTTGATTCAATTAGCTTTGTAGAATGTATTTAACTTTCATTTGAATCAAATAACTTTGTTTGACTATGTTTGACTTTCATTTGATTCAATTTGCTTTGTAGAATGTATTTGACTTTCATTTTCTTCAAATAGCTTTGTTTGAATGTGTTTGACTTTCATTTGATTCAATCAGCTTTGTAGAATGTATTTGATATTCATTTAATTAAAATAGCTTTGTTTGAATGTGTTTGACTTTCATTTGATTCAATTAGCTTTGTTTGAATGTGTTTGAATTTCATTTGATTCAATTAGCTTTGTAGAATGTATTTGACTTTCATTTGATTCAAATAGCTTTGTTTGAATGTGTTTGACTTTCATTTGATTCAATTTGCTTTGTAGAATGTATTTGACTTTCATTTTCTTCAAATAGCTTTGTTTGAATGTGTTTGACTTTCATTTGATTCAATCAGCTTTGTAGAATGTATTTGATATTCATTTAATTAAAATAGCTTTGTTTGAATGTGTTTGACTTTCATTTGATTCAATTAGCTTTGTTTGAATGTGTTTGAATTTCATTTGATTCAATTAGCTTTGTAGAATGTATTTGACTTTCATTTGATTCAAATAGCTTTGTTTGAATGTGTTTGACTTTCAATTGATTCAATTAGCTTTGTAGAATGTGTTTGACTGTCATTTGATTCAAATAGCTTTGTTTGAATGTGTTTGAATTTCATTTAGATCAATTTGCTTTGTAGAATGCATTTCACTTTCATTTGATTTATATAGCTTTGTTTGAATGTGTTTGACTTTCATTTAAATTAAAAAGCTTTTTTTGAATGTGTTTGACTTTCATTTGATTTAAAAGGCTTTGTTTGAATGTGTTTGACTTTCATTTGATTCAATTAGCTTTGTAGAATGTATTTTACTTTTATTTGATTTAATTAGCTTTGTTTGAATTTATTTGACTCTCATTTGATTCAAATAGCTTTGTTTGAATGTGTTTGACTTTCATTTGATTCAATTAGCTTTGTAGAATGTATTTGACTTTCATTTGATTCAAATAGCTTTGTTTGAATGTGTTTGACTTTCAATTAATTCAATTAGCTTTGTAGAATGTGTTTGACTGTCATTTGATTCAACAAGCTTTGTTTGAATGTGTTTGAATTTCATTTAGATCAATTTGCTTTGTAGAATGCATTCAGTTTCATTTGATTTATATAGCTTTGTTTGAACGTATTTGACTGTCATTTGATTCAAATTGCTTTGTTTGAATGAGTTTGACTGTCATTTGATTCAATTAGCTTAGTAGAATGTATTTGACTTTCATATGATTCAAATACCTTTGTTTGAATGTGTTTGAATTTCATTTAATTCAATTTGCTTTGTAGAATGCATTTCACATTCATTTGATTTATATAGCTTTGTTTGAATGTGTTTGACTTTCATTTAAATTAAAAAGCTTTTTTTGAATGTGTTTGACTTTCATTTGATTTAAAAGACTTTGTTTGAATGTGTTTGACTTTCATTTGATTCAATTAGCTTTGTAGAATGTTTTTTACTTTTATTTTATTTAATTAGCTTTGATTGAATTTATTTGACTATCATTTGATTCAAACAGCTTTGTTTGAATGTGTTTGACTTTCATTTGATTCAATTAGCTTTGTAGAATGTATTTGACTTTCATTTGAATCAAATAACTTTGTTTGACTGTGTTTGACTTTCATTTGATTCAATTTGCTTTGTAGAATGTATTTGACTTTCAATTAATTCAATTAGCTTTGTATAATGTGTTTGACTGTCATTTGATTCAATTAGCTTTGTAGAATGTATTTGACATTCATTTAATTAAAATAGCTTTGTTTGAATGTGTTTGACTTTCATTTGATTCAATTAGCTTTGTTTGAATGTGTTTGACTTTCATTTGATTCAATTAGCTTTGTAGAATGTATTTGACTTTCATTTGATTCAAATAGCTTTGTTTGAATGTGTTTGACTTTCAATTGATTCAATTAGCTTTGTAGAATGTGTTTGATTGTCATTTGATTCAAATAGCTTTGTTTTAATGTGTTTGAATTTCGTTTAGATCAATTTGCTTTGTAGAATGCATTTCACTTTCATTTGATTTATATAGCTTTGTTTGAATGTGTTTGACTTTCATTTAAATTAAAAAGCTTTTTTTTGAATGTGTTTGACTTTCATTTGATTTAAAAGGCTTTGTTTGTATGTGTTTGACTTTCATTTGATTAAATTAGCTTTGTAGAATGTATTTTACTGTTATTTGATTTAGATAGCTTTGTTTGAATTTATTTGACTCTCCTTTGATTCAAATAGCTTTGTTTGAATGTGTTTGACTTTCATTTGATTCAATTAGCTTTGTAGAATGTATTTGACTTTCATTTGATTCAAATAGCTTTATTTAATTGTGTTTAACTTTCATTTGATTCAATTAGCTTTGTAGAATTTATTTGACTTTCATTTGATTCAAAATCATTGTTTGAATGTGTTTGACTTTCATTTGATTCAATTAGCTTTGTTTGAATGTGTTTGACTCTAATTTAATTCAATTAGCTTTGTAGAATGTATTTGACTTTTATTTGATTTAATTAGCTTTGTTTTAATGTATTTGACTCTCATTTGATTCAAATAGCTTTGTTTGAATGTGTTTGACATTCATTTGATTCAAATAGCTTTGTTTGGATGTGTTTTACTTTCATTTGATTCAATTAGCTTTGTAGAATGTATTTGACTTTCATTTGATTAAAATAGCTTTGTTTGAATGTGCTTGACTTTCATTTGATTTAATTAGCTTTGTTTGAATGTGTTTGACTTTCATTTGATTCAATTAGCTTTGTTGAATGTATTTGACTCTCATTTGATTCAATTAGCTTTGTTTGAATGTGTTTGACTTTCATTTGATTCAATTAGCTTTGTAGAATGTATTTGACTCTCATTTGATTCAAATAGCTTTGTTTGAATGCGTTTAACTTTCATTTGATTCAATTAGCTTTGTAGAATACATTTCACTTTCATTTAATTTAAACAACTTTGTTTGAATGTGTTTGACTTTCATTTGACTCAAATAGCTTTATTTGATTGCGTTTGACTTTCATTTGATACAATTAGCTTTGTAGAACGTATTTGACTTTCATTTGATTCAAATAGCTTTGTTTGAATGTGTTTGACTTTCATTTGATTCAATTAGCTTTGTTTGAATGTGTTTGACATTCATTTGATTCAATTCGCTTTGTTGAACGTATTTGACTTTCAGTTAATTCAATTAGCTTTGTTTGAATGTGTTTGACTTTCATTTGATTCAATTAGCTTTGTAGAATGTATTTGACTTTTATTTGATTTAATTAGCTTTGTTTGAATGTATTTGACTCTCATTTGATTCAAATATCTTTGTTTGAATGTGTTTCACTTTCATTTGATTCAATTAGCTTTGTAGAATGCATTTCACTTTCATTTTATTCAAATAGCTTTGTTTGAATTTGTTTGACTTTCATTTGATACAATTAGCTTTGTAGAACGTATTTAACTGTCATATGATTCAAATAGCTTTATTTCAATGTGTTTGACTTTCATTTAATTCAATTAGCTTAGTAGAATGTATTTGACTTTCATTTGATTCAAATAGCTTTGTTTGAATGTGTTTGACTTTTATTTGATTCAATTAGCTTTGTCGAATGTATTTCACTTTCACTTGATTCGAAAGCTTCGTTTGAATGTGTTTGACTTTCATTAAATTCAATTAGCTTATTTTGAATGTGTTTGACTTTAATTCAATTCAACTAGCATTGTTGAATGTATTTGACTTCCATTTGATTTAATTAGCTTTGTTTGAATGTGTTTGACTTTTATATGATTCAATTAGCTTTGTAGAATGTATTTGACTTTTATTTGATTTAATTAGCTTTGTTTGAATGTGTTTGACTTTCATTTGATTCAATTAGCTTTGTAGAATGTATTTGACTTTCATTTGAATCAAATAACTTTGTTTGACTGTGTTTCACTTTCATTTGATTCAATTTGCTTTGTAGAATGTATTTGACTTTCATTTTCTTCAAATAGCTTTGTTTGAATGTGTTTGACTTTCATTTGTTTCAATTAGCTTTGTAGAATGTATTTGATATTCATTTAATTAAAATAGCTTTGTTTGAATGTGTTTGACTTTCATTTGATTCAATTAGCTTTGTTTGAATGTGTTTGACTTTCATTTGATTCAATTAGCTTTGTAGAATGTATTTGACTTTCATTTGATTCAAATAGCTTTGTTTGAATGTGTTTGACTTTCAATTGATTCAATTAGTTTTGTAGAATGTGTTTGACTGTCATTTGATTCAAATAGCTTTGTTTGAATTTGTTTGAATTTATTTGACTCTCATTTGATTCAAATAGCTTTGTTTGAATGTGTTTGACTTTCATTTAATTTAAAAGGCTTTGTTTGAATGTGTTTGACTTTCATTTGATTCAATTAGCTTTGTAGAATGTATTTTACTTTTATTTTATTTATTTAGCTTTGTTTGAATTTATTTGACTCTCATTTGATTCAAACAGCTTTGTTTGAATGTGTTTGACTTTCATTTGATTCAATTAGCTTTGTAGAATGTATTTGACTTTGATTTTAATCAAATAACTTTCTTTGACTGTGTTTGACTTTCATTTGATTCAATTTGCTTTGTAGAATGTATAAGACTTTCATTTTCTTCAAATTGCTTTGTTTGAATGTGTTTGACTTTCATTTGATTCAATTAGCTTTGTTGAATGTATTTGACATTCATTTAATTAAAATAGCTTTGTTTGAATGTGTTTGACTTTCATTTGATTCAATTAGCTTTGTTTGAATGTGTTTGACTTTCATTTGATTCAATTAGCTTTGTAGAATGTATTTGACTTTCATTTGATTCAAATAGCTTTGTTTGAATGTGTTTAACTTTCAATGGATTCAATTACCTTTGTAGAATGTGTTTGACTGTCATTTGATTCAAATAGCTTTGTTTGAATGTGTTTGATTTTCATTTAGATCAATTTGCTTTGTAGAATGCATTTCACTTTCATTTGATTTATATAGCTTTGTTTGAACGTATTTGACTGTCATTTGATTCAAATAGCTTTGTTTGAATGTTTTTGACTTTCATTTGATTCAATTAGCTTAGTAGAATGTATTTGACTTTCATTTCATTCAAATACCTTTGTTTGAATGTGTTTGAATTTCATTTAATTCAATTTGCTTTGTAGAATGTATTTCACATTCATTTGATTTATATAGCTTTGTTTGAATGTGTTTGACTTTCATTTAAATTAAAAAGCTTTTTTGGCATGTGTTTGACTTTCATTTGATTTAAAAGACTTTGTTTGAATGTGTTTGACTTTCATTTGATTCAATTAGCTTTGTAGAATGTATTTTACTTTTATTTTATTTAATTAGCTTTGATTGAATTTATTTGACTCTCATTTGATTCAAACAGCTTTGTTTGAATGTGTTTGACTTTCATTTGATTCAATTAGCTTTGTAGAATGTATTTGACTTTCATTTGAATCAAATAACTTTGTTTGACTGTGTTTGACTTTCATTTGATTCAATTTGCTTTGTAGAATGTATTTGACTTTCATTTTGTTCAAATAGCTTTGTTTGAATGTGTTTGACTTTCATTTGATTCAATTAGCTTTGTAGAATGTATTTGACATTCATTTAATTAAAATAGCTTTGTTTGAATGTGTTTGACTTTCATTTGATTCAATTAGCTTTGTTTGAATGTGTTTGACTTTCATTTGATTCAATTAGCTTTGTAGAATGTGTTTGACTGTCATTTGATTCAAATAGCTTTGTTTAAATGTGTTTTACTTTCATTTGATTCAATTAGCATTCTAGAATGTATTTGACTTTCATTTGATTAAAATAGCTTTGTTTGAATGTGCTTGACTTTCATTTGATTCAATTAGCTTTGTTTGAATGTGTTTGACTTTCATTTGATTCAATTAGCTTTGTTGAATGTATTTGACTCTCATTTGATTCAATTAGCTTTGTTTGAATGTGTTTGACTTTCATTTGATTCTATTAGCTTTGTAGAATGTATTTGACTCTCATTTGATTCAAATAGCTTTGTTTGAATGTGTTTAACTTTCATTTGATTCTATTAGCTTTGTAGAATACATTTAGCTTTCATTTAATTTAAACAACTTTGTTTGAATGTGTTTGACTTTCATTTGACTCAAATAGCTTTATTTGATTGCGTTTGACTTTCATTTGATACAATTAGCTTTGTAGAACGTATTTGACTTTCATTTGATTCAAATAGCTTTGTTTGAATGTGTTTGACTTTCATTTGATTCAATTAGCTTTGTTTGAATGTGTTTGACTTTCATTTGATTCAATTCGCTTTGTTGAATGTATTTGACTTTCAGTTAATTCAATTAGCTTTGTTTGAATGTGTTTGACTTTCATTTGATTCAATTAGCTTTGTAGAATGTGTTTGACTTTTATTTGATTTAATTAGCTTTGTTTGAATGTATTTGACTCTCATTTGATTCAAATAGCTTTGTTTGAATGTGTTTCACTTTCATTTGATTCAATTAGCTTTGTAGAATGCATTTCACTTTCATTTTATTCAAATAGCTTTGTTTGAATGTGTTTGACTTTCATTTGATACAATTAGCTTTGTAGAACGTATTTAACTGTCATTTTGATTCAAATAGCTTTGTTTCAATGTGTTTGACTTTCATTTGATTCAATTAGCTTAGTAGAATGTATTTGACTTTCATTTGATTCAAATAGCTTTGTTTGAATGTGTTTGACTTTCATTTGATTCAATTAGCTTTGTAGAATGTATTTCACTTTCACTTGATTCGAAAGCTTTGTTTGAATGTGTTTGACTTTCATTAAATTCAATTAGCTTATTTTGAATGTGTTTGACTTTAATTCAATTAAATTAGCATTGTAGAATGTATTTGACTTCCATTTGATTTAATTAGCTTTGTTTGAATGTGTTTGACTTTTATATGATTCAATTAGCTTTGTAGAATGTATTTGACTTTTATTTGATTTAATTAGCTTTGTTTGAATGTGTTTGACTTTCATTTGATTCAATTAGCTTTGTAGAATGTATTTGACTTTCATTTGAATCAAATAACTTTGTTTGACTGTGTTTCACTTTCATTTGATTCAATTTGCTTTGTAGAATGTATTTGACTTTCATTTTCTTCAAATAGCTTTGTTTGAATGTGTTTGACTTTCATTTGTTTCAATTAGCTTTGTAGAATGTATTTGATATTCATTTAATTAAAATAGCTTTGTTTGAATGTGTTTGACTTTCATTTGATTCAATTAGCTTTGTTTGAATGTGTTTGACTTTCATTTGATTCAATTAGCTTTGTAGAATGTATTTGACTTTCATTTGATTCAAATAGCTTTGTTTGAATGTGTTTGACTTTCAATTGATTCAATTAGTTTTGTAGAATGTGTTTGACTGTCATTTGATTCAAATAGCTTTGTTTGAATTTGTTTGAATTTATTTGACTCTCATTTGATTCAAATAGCTTTGTTTCAATGTGTTTGACTTTCATTTGATTTAAAAGGCTTTGTTTGAATGTGTTTGACTTTCATTTGATTCAATTAGCTTTGTAGAATGTATTTTACTTTTATTTTATTTATTTAGCTTTGTTTGAATTTATTTGACTCTCATTTGATTCAAACAGCTTTGTTTGAATGTGTTTGACTTTCATTTGATTCAATTAGCTTTGTAGAATGTATTTGACTTTGATTTTAATCAAATAACTTTCTTTGACTGTGTTTGACTTTCATTTGATTCAATTTGCTTTGTAGAATGTATAAGACTTTCATTTTCTTCAAATTGCTTTGTTTGAATGTGTTTGACTTTCATTTGATTCAATTAGCTTTGTAGAATGTATTTGACATTCATTTAATTAAAATAGCTTTGTTTGAATGTGTTTGACTTTCATTTGATTCAATTAGCTTTGTTTGAATGTGTTTGACTTTCATTTGATTCGATTAGCTTTGTAGAATGTATTTGACTTTCATTTGATTCAAATAGCTTTGTTTGAATGTGTTTAACTTTCAATGGATTCAATTACCTTTGTAGAATGTGTTTGACTGTCATTTGATTCAAATAGCTTTGTTTGAATGTGTTTGATTTTCATTTAGATCAATTTGCTTTGTAGAATGCATTTCACTTTCATTTGATTTATATAGCTTTGTTTGAACGTATTTGACTGTCATTTGATTCAAATAGCTTTGTTTGAATGTTTTTTGACTTTCATTTGATTCAATTAGCTTAGTAGAATGTATTTGACTTTCATTTCATTCAAATACCTTTGTTTGAATGTGTTTGAATTTCATTTAATTCAATTTGCTTTGTAGAATGTATTTCACATTCATTTGATTTATATAGCTTTGTTTGAATGTGTTTGACTTTCATTTAAATTAAAAAGCTTTTTTGGCATGTGTTTGACTTTCATTTGATTTAAAAGACTTTGTTTGAATGTGTTTGACTTTCATTTGATTCAATTAGCTTTGTAGAATGTATTTTACTTTTATTTTATTTAATTAGCTTTGATTGAATTTATTTGACTCTCATTTGATTCAAACAGCTTTGTTTGAATGTGTTTGACTTTCATTTGATTCAATTAGCTTTGTAGAATGTATTTGACTTTCATTTGAATCAAATAACTTTGTTTGACTGTGTTTGACTTTCATTTGATTCAATTTGCTTTGTAGAATGTATTTGACTTTCATTTTGTTCAAATAGCTTTGTTTGAATGTGTTTGACTTTCATTTGATTCAATTAGCTTTGTAGAATGTATTTGACATTCATTTAATTAAAATAGCTTTGTTTGAATGTGTTTGACTTTCATTTGATTCAATTAGCTTTGTTTGAATGTGTTTGACTTTCATTTGATTCAATTAGCTTTGTAGAATGTGTTTGACTTTCATTTGATTCAAATAGCTTTGTTTAAATGTGTTTTACTTTCATTTGATTCAATTAGCATTCTATAATGTATTTGACTTTCATTTGATTAAAATAGCTTTGTTTGAATGTGCTTGACTTTCATTTGATTCAATTAGCTTTGTTTGAATGTGTTTGACTTTCATTTGATTCAATTAGCTTTGTTGAATGTATTTGACTCTCATTTGATTCAATTAGCTTTGTTTGAATGTGTTTGACTTTCATTTGATTCTATTAGCTTTGTAGAATGTATTTGACTCTCATTTGATTCAAATAGCTTTGTTTGAATGCGTTTAACTTTCATTTGATTCTATTAGCTTTGTAGAATACATTTAGCTTTCATTTAATTTAAACAACTTTGTTTGAATGTGTTTGACTTTCATTTGACTCAAATAGCTTTATTTGATTGCGTTTGACTTTCATTTGATACAATTAGCTTTGTAGAACGTATTTGACTTTCATTTGATTCAAATAGCTTTGTTTGAATGTGTTTGACTTTCATTTGATTCAATTAGCTTTGTTTGAATGTGTTTGACTTTCATTTGATTCAATTCGCTTTGTTGAATGTATTTGACTTTCAGTTAATTCAATTAGCTTTGTTTGAATGTGTTTGACTTTCATTTGATTCAATTAGCTTTGTAGAATGTGTTTGACTTTTATTTGATTTAATTAGCTTTGTTTGAATGTATTTGACTCTCATTTGATTCAAATAGCTTTGTTTGAATGTGTTTCACTTTCATTTGATTCAATTAGCTTTGTAGAATGCATTTCACTTTCATTTTATTCAAATAGCTTTGTTTGAATGTGTTTGACTTTCATTTGATACAATTAGCTTTGTAGAACGTATTTAACTGTCATTTTGATTCAAATAGCTTTGTTTCAATGTGTTTGACTTTCATTTGATTCAATTAGCTTAGTAGAATGTATTTGACTTTCATTTGATTCAAATAGCTTTGTTTGAATGTGTTTGACTTTCATTTGATTCAATTAGCTTTGTAGAATGTATTTCACTTTCACTTGATTCGAAAGCTTTGTTTGAATGTGTTTGACTTTCATTAAATTCAATTAGCTTATTTTGAATGTGTTTGACTTTAATTCAATTAAATTAGCATTGTAGAATGTATTTGACTTCCATTTGATTCAATTAGCTTTGTTTGAATGTGTTTGACTTTTATATGATTTAATTAGCTTTGTAGAATGTATTTGACTTTTATTTGATTTAATTAGCTTTGTTTTAATGTGCTTGACTTTCATTTTATTCAATTAGCTTTGTAGAATGTGTTTGACTTTCATTTGAATCAAATAACTTTGTTTGACTGTGTTTGACTTTCATTTGATTCAATTTGCTTTGTAGAATGTATTTGACTTTCATTTTCTTCAAATAGCTTTGTTTGAATGTGTTTGACTTTCTGATGAGAGACATTTATGTCACTCTTAGGGGTAGTATTTAGGTCTTTTTCCTCTTATTTTTCTTAGGTTTTTCCACCTCATTATCCTCTTATGGCTTCTTTTTGTGTTGATGAAAAGTAATGCTTATTTTGATAATCTTTATGCATTATTTTATCATCCCCATGCTCTCGTGAATTTTGGTATCTTCTGCAGGTTCCGTGACGGTCCTATGCACGGTGGGAGGCCCCTTGGCCAAGCATGGAAGCCATGGACAAAGGCAAGAGGAGCAAAAGGGAAGGAGAGGAAGCAAGAAAAGGAAGTGCAAGAGGAGGTGTGGCCGAACCTCTGAAAGGTCAGGTCGAACCTTGGTGTGGTCAAACTTTTCAAAAGTTCGACCGAACCTCCAGGGTGCAGTGAAGGCAGTGTCAAACCTGTTTTCAGCAATTTTGCAGGAGAGGTCGAACCTCAAAAGTTCGACCAAACAAGGATCAGGGAGGTTCGACCGAACCTACACAGGGTTCGACCGAACCTACCCTGAGTCCGACCGAACTTACCCAGAGTTCGGTCGGACCTTTTCCCGATCTCAGCCAATTTTGTACGGACTATTTAAGGTCCTTTTGAGATCGTTTAAAAAAGGGGGGAGAAGGAGGACAGTAGCCTAGTTTTCAGAAACCTCTCTTAGTTTGAAACATTCCTTAGGATTAATTTAGCTTAGTTTTCATCAAATCAAATCATTGTATTAGTGAAATTCAAGAATTATTCTCAAAGTTGGGCAATTTGTATTCAACATTTGAAGCTTCAATTAGTAATTTCTCCAACCTTCTTCCTTTTAATTTCATATTTCATTTGGTATTTGCATGTTATTTAAATCTTCTTAGTTCTTGGTAATTTGTTATTGGATGATAGTTATTTTAATTGTTAACCACTTTTCCCCAATTATTGAAGTATTTAGAACCCTAATTCTTGATTGCATGTTGATAAACATGAGTTGTGAGTAGTTTTCTTGCTAGGGGTTAGGTGAAGCTCGACCTTTTGGGTTAACTATGCAAATGTGGGAGAAGCATTGATGTTTGTATTGCAATTAACTTGATTATATGAGATTGCTTGTTAGTTCCTCATGATAGGTTTAGCTACCCTTGACTAAGGAGCTTGATAGTATGATATGCCTAATTTGACATGGAAATGTAAATTGAGTACGTCATTACTTATTGTAATTTGATTATGTATCATCTATTGCTAAACTAATGAGGAATCTAAGTTTAGTAGTGTGAGTTGTTTTCTAATTGCATGAGGTTGATTTTACATATAGTCCTTGCTATATCTTGTCTATTTTACTCCCCGTTTGCCTATTTGCCTTGGTTGAGTGGATCTCATTCCCTAGTATCTTTAATTCATTGATTTAGAACCATAGTTTGTTTGTCTTCTTGACGAACCCCTATTCACCAATTGACTTCGAGTTAGCTTAAGTGTAAAGATCTTTTTGGCAATCATATCATGTTCCTTGTGGGCCGAACTCTTACTTGTCATTATGCTTGGTTTGTAAGGTGTTTGTTAATAAATGTGTTTGATTGAGTGTGGAATGTACTACCGTTCTAACGCCCATCACTTTCATTTGATTCAATTAGCTTTGTAGAATGTATTTGACTTTCATTTGATTCAAATAGCTTTGTTTGAATGTGTTTGACTTTCAATTGATTCAATTAGCTTTGTAGAATGTGTTTGACTGTCATTTGATTCAAATAGCTTTGTTTGAATGTGTTTGAATTTCATTTAGATCAATTTGCTTTGTAGAATGCATTTCACTTTCATTTGATTTATATAGCTTTGTTTGAATGTGTTTGACTTTCATTTAAATTAAAAAGCTTTTTTTTGAATGTGTTTGACTTTCATTTGATTTAAAAGGCTTTGTTTAAATGTGTTTGACTTTCATTTAATTCAATTAGCTTTATAGAATGTATTTTACTGTTATTTGATTTAGATAGCTTTGTTTGAATTTATTTGACTCTCCTTTGATTCAAATAGCTTTGTTTGAATGTGTTTGACTTTCATTTGATTCAGTTAGCTTTGTAGAATGTATTTGACTTTCATTTGATTCAAATAGCTTTATTTGAATGTGTTTAACTTTCATTTGATTCAATTAGCTTTGTAGAATGTATTTGACTTTCATTTGATTCAAAATCTTTGTTTGAATGTGTTTGACTTTCATTTGATTCAATTAGCTTTGGTTGAATGTGTTTGACCCTAATTTAATTCAATTAGCTTTGTAGAATGTATTAGACTTTTATTTGATTTAATTAGCTTTGTTTTAATGTATTTGACTCTCATTTGATTCAAATAGCTTTGTTTGAATGTGTTTGACTTTCATTTGATTCAAATAGCTTTGTTTGAATGTGTTTTACTTTCATTTGATTCAATTAGCTTTGTAGAATGTATTTGACTTTCATTTGATTAAAATAGCTTTGTTTGAATGTGCTTGACTTTCATTTGATTCAATTAGCTTTGTTTGAATGTGTTTGACTTTTATTTGATTCAATTAGCTTTGTAGAATGTATTTGACTCTCATTCGATTCAATTAGCTTTGTTTGAATGTGTTTGACTTTCATTTGATTCAATTAGCTTAGTAGAATGTATTTGACTTTCATTTGATTCAAATAGCTTTATTTGAATGTGTTTAACTTTCATTTGATTCAATTAGCTTTGTAGAATGTATTTGACTTTCATTTGATTCAAAATCTTTGTTTGAATGTGTTTGACTTTCATTTGATTCAATTAGCTTTGTTTGAATGTGTTTGACTCTAATTTAATTCAATTAGCTTTGTAGAATGTATTAGACTTTTATTTGATTTAATTAGCTTTGTTTTAATGTATTTGACTCTAATTTGATTCAAATAGCTTTGTTTGAATGTGTTTGACTTTCATTTGATTCAAATAGCTTTGTTTGAATGTGTTTTACTTTCATTTGATTCAATTAGCTTCGTAGAATGTATTTCACTTTCATTTGATTAAAATAGCTTTGTTTGAATGTGCTTGACTTTCATTTGATTCAATTACCTTTGTTTGAATGTGTTTGACTTTCATTTGATTCAATTAGCTTTGTTGAATGTATTTGACTCTCATTTGATTCAATTAGCTTTGTTTGAATGTGTTTGACTTTCATT
Organism: Chenopodium quinoa; assembly: GCF_001683475.1. Taxonomy (NCBI): domain Eukaryota; kingdom Viridiplantae; phylum Streptophyta; class Magnoliopsida; order Caryophyllales; family Amaranthaceae; genus Chenopodium; species Chenopodium quinoa. The sequence goes on from NW_018743746.1 coordinate 29,493, forward strand.
TGATTCAATTAGCTTTGTAGAATGTATTTGACTCTCATTTGATTCAAATAGCTTTGTTTGAATGCGTTTAACTTTCATTTGATTCAATTAGCTTTGTAGAATACATTTCACTTTCATTTAATTTAAACAACTTTGTTTGAATGTGTTTGACTTTCATTTGACTCAAATAGCTTTATTTGATTGCGTTTGACTTTCATTTGATACAATTAGCTTTGTAGAACGTATTTGACTTTCATTTGATTCAAATAGCTTTCTTTGAATGTGTTTGACTTTCATTTGATTCAATTAGCTTTGTTTGAATGTGTTTAACTTTCATTTGATTTAATTCGCTTTGTTGAATGTATTTGACTTTCAGTTAATTCAATTAGCTTTGTTTGAATGTGTTTGACTTTCATTTGATTCAATTAGCTTTGTAGAATGTATTTGACTTTTATTTGATTTAATTAGCTTTGTTTGAATGTGTTTGACTGTCATTTGATACAATTAGCTTTGTAGAACGTATTTGACTGTCATTTGATTCAAATAGCTTTGTTTCAATGTGTTTGACTTTCATTTGATTCAATTAGCTTGGTAGAATGTATTTGACTTTCATTTGATTCAAATAGCTTTGTTTGAATGTGTTTGACTTTCATTTGATTCAATTAGCTTTGTAGAATGTATTTCACTTTCACTTGATTCAATTAGCTTTGTTTGAATGTGTTTGACTTTTATATGATTCAATTAGCTTTGTAGAATGTATTTGACTTTTATTTGATTTAATTAGCTTTGTTTGAATGTGTTTGACTTTCATTTGATTCAATTAGCTTTGTAGAATGTATTTAACTTTCATTTGAATCAAATAACTTTGTTTGACTATGTTTGACTTTCATTTGATTCAATTTGCTTTGTAGAATGTATTTGACTTTCATTTTCTTCAAATAGCTTTGTTTGAATGTGTTTGACTTTCATTTGATTCAATCAGCTTTGTAGAATGTATTTGATATTCATTTAATTAAAATAGCTTTGTTTGAATGTGTTTGACTTTCATTTGATTCAATTAGCTTTGTTTGAATGTGTTTGAATTTCATTTGATTCAATTAGCTTTGTAGAATGTATTTGACTTTCATTTGATTCAAATAGCTTTGTTTGAATGTGTTTGACTTTCATTTGATTCAATTTGCTTTGTAGAATGTATTTGACTTTCATTTTCTTCAAATAGCTTTGTTTGAATGTGTTTGACTTTCATTTGATTCAATCAGCTTTGTAGAATGTATTTGATATTCATTTAATTAAAATAGCTTTGTTTGAATGTGTTTGACTTTCATTTGATTCAATTAGCTTTGTTTGAATGTGTTTGAATTTCATTTGATTCAATTAGCTTTGTAGAATGTATTTGACTTTCGTTTGATTCAAATAGCTTTGTTTGAATGTGTTTGACTTTCAATTGATTCAATTAGCTTTGTAGAATGTGTTTGACTGTCATTTGATTCAAATAGCTTTGTTTGAATGTGTTTGAATTTCATTTAGATCAATTTGCTTTGTAGAATGCATTTCACTTTCATTTGATTTATATAGCTTTGTTTGAATGTGTTTGACTTTCATTTAAATTAAAAAGCTTTTTTTGAATGTGTTTGACTTTCATTTGATTTAAAAGGCTTTGTTTGAATGTATTTGACTTTCATTTGATTTAATTAGCTTTGTAGAATGTATTTTACTTTTATTTGATTTAATTAGCTTTGTTTGAATTCATTTGACTCTCATTTGATTCAAATAGCTTTGTTTGAATGTGTTTGACTTTCATTTGATTCAATTAGCTTTGTAGAATGTATTTGACTTTCATTTGATTCAAATAGCTTTGTTTGAATGTGTTTGACTTTCAATTAATTCAATTAGCTTTGTAGAATGTGTTTGACTGTCATTTGATTCAACAAGCTTTGTTTGAATGTGTTTGAATTTCATTTAGATCAATTTGCTTTGTAGAATGCATTTCAGTTTCATTTGATTTATATAGCTTTGTTTGAACGTATTTGACTGTCATTTGATTCAAATTGCTTTGTTTGAATGAGTTTGACTGTCATTTGATTCAATTAGCTTAGTAGAATGTATTTGACTTTCATATGATTCAAATACCTTTGTTTGAATGTGTTTGAATTTCATTTAATTCAATTTGCTTTGTAGAATGCATTTCACATTCATTTGATTTATATAGCTTTGTTTGAATGTGTTTGACTTTCATTTAAATTAAAAAGCTTTTTTTGAATGTGTTTGACTTTCATTTGATTTAAAAGACTTTGTTTGAATGTGTTTGACTTTCATTTGATTCAATTAGCTTTGTAGAATGTTTTTTACTTTTATTTTATTTAATTAGCTTTGATTGAATTTATTTGACTCTCATTTGATTCAAACAGCTTTGTTTGAATGTGTTTGACTTTCATTTGATTCAATTAGCTTTGTAGAATGTATTTGACTTTCATTTGAATCAAATAACTTTGTTTGACTGTGTTTGACTTTCATTTGATTCAATTTGCTTTGTAGAATGTATTTGACTTTCAATTAATTCAATTAGCTTTGTATAATGTGTTTGACTGTCATTTGATTCAATTAGCTTTGTAGAATGTATTTGACATTCATTTAATTAAAATAGCTTTGTTTGAATGTGTTTGACTTTCATTTGATTCAATTAGCTTTGTTTGAATGTGTTTGACTTTCATTTGATTCAATTAGCTTTGTAGAATGTATTTGACTTTCATTTGATTCAAATAGCTTTGTTTGAATGTGTTTGACTTTCAATTGATTCAATTAGCTTTGTAGAATGTGTTTGATTGTCATTTGATTCAAATAGCTTTGTTTGAATGTGTTTGAATTTCGTTTAGATCAATTTGCTTTGTAGAATGCATTTCACTTTCATTTGATTTATATAGCTTTGTTTGAATGTGTTTGACTTTCATTTAAATTAAAAAGCTTTTTTTGAATGTGTTTGACTTTCATTTGATTTAAAAGGCTTTGTTTGTATGTGTTTGCTTTCATTTGATTTAATTAGCTTTGTAGAATGTATTTTACTGTTATTTGATTTAGATAGCTTTGTTTGAATTTATTTGACTCTCCTTTGATTCAAATAGCTTTGTTTGAATGTGTTTGACTTTCATTTGATTCAATTAGCTTTGTAGAATGTATTTGACTTTCATTTGATTCAAATAGCTTTATTTAATTGTGTTTAACTTTCATTTGATTCAATTAGCTTTGTAGAATTTATTTGACTTTCATTTGATTCAAAATCATTGTTTGAATGTGTTTGACTTTCATTTGATTCAATTAGCTTTGTTTGAATGTGTTTGACTCTAATTTAATTCAATTAGCTTTGTAGAATGTATTAGACTTTTATTTGATTTAATTAGCTTTGTTTTAATGTATTTGACTCTCATTTGATTCAAATAGCTTTGTTTGAATGTGTTTGACATTCATTTGATTCAAATAGCTTTGTTTGGACGTGTTTTACTTTCATTTGATTCAATTAGCTTTGTAGAATGTATTTGACTTTCATTTGATTAAAATAGCTTTGTTTGAATGTGCTTGACTTTCATTTGATTTAATTAGCTTTGTTTGAATGTGTTTGACTTTCATTTGATTCAATTAGCTTTGTTGAATGTATTTGACTCTCATTTGATTCAATTAGCTTTGTTTGAATGTGTTTGACTTTCATTTGATTCAATTAGCTTTGTAGAATGTATTTGACTCTCATTTGATTCAAATAGCTTTGTTTGAATGCGTTTAACTTTCATTTGATTCAATTAGCTTTGTAGAATACATTTCACTTTCATTTAATTTAAACAACTTTGTTTGAATGTGTTTTACTTTCATTTGACTCAAATAGCTTTATTTGATTGCGTTTGACTTTCATTTGATACAATTAGCTTTGTAGAACGTATTTGACTTTCATTTGATTCAAATAGCTTTGTTTGAATGTGTTTGACATTCATTTGATTCAATTAGCTTTGTTTGAATGTGTTTGACATTCATTTGATTCAATTCGCTTTGTTGAACGTATTTGACTTTCAGTTAATTCAATTAGCTTTGTTTGAATGTGTTTGACTTTCATTTGATTCAATTAGCTTTGTAGAATGTATTTGACTTTTATTTGATTTAATTAGCTTTGTAGAATGCATTTCACTTTCATTTTATTCAAATAGCTTTGTTTGAATTTGTTTGACTTTCATTTGATACAATTAGCTTTGTAGAACGTATTTAACTGTCATATGATTCAAATAGCTTTATTTCAATGTGTTTGACTTTCATTTAATTCAATTAGCTTAGTAGAATGTATTTGACTTTCATTTGATTCAAATAGCTTTGTTTGAATGTGTTTGACTTTTATTTGATTCAATTAGCTTTGTCGAATGTATTTCACTTTCACTTGATTCGAAAGCTTCGTTTGAATGTGTTTGACTTTCATTAAATTCAATTAGCTTATTTTGAATGTGTTTGACTTTAATTCAATTCAACTAGCATTGTTGAATGTATTTGACTTCCATTTGATTTAATTAGCTTTGTTTGAATGTGTTTGACTTTTATATGATTCAATTAGCTTTGTAGAATGTATTTGACTTTTATTTGATTTAATTAGCTTTGTTTGAATGTGTTTGACTTTCATTTGATTCAATTAGCTTTGTAGAATGTATTTGACTTTCATTTGAATCAAATAACTTTGTTTGACTGTGTTTCACTTTCATTTGATTCAATTTGCTTTGTAGAATGTATTTGACTTTCATTTTCTTCAAATAGCTTTGTTTGAATGTGTTTGACTTTCATTTGTTTCAATTAGCTTTGTAGAATGTATTTGATATTCATTTAATTAAAATAGCTTTGTTTGAATGTGTTTGACTTTCATTTGATTCAATTAGCTTTGTTTGAATGTGTTTGACTTTCATTTGATTCACTTAGCTTTGTAGAATGTATTTGACTTTCATTTGATTCAAATAGCTTTGTTTGAATGTGTTTGACTTTCAATTGATTCAATTAGTTTTGTAGAATGTGTTTGACTGTCATTTGATTCAAATAGCTTTGTTTGAATTTGTTTGAATTTATTTGACTCTCATTTGATTCAAATAGCTTTGTTTGAATGTGTTTGACTTTCATTTGATTTAAAAGGCTTTGTTTGAATGTGTTTGACTTTCATTTGATTCAATTAGCTTTGTAGAATGTATTTTACTTTTATTTTATTTATTTAGCTTTGTTTGAATTTATTTGACTCTCATTTGATTCAAACAGCTTTGTTTGAATGTGTTTGACTTTCATTTGATTCAATTAGCTTTGTAGAATGTATTTGACTTTGATTTTAATCAAATAACTTTCTTTGACTGTGTTTGACTTTCATTTGATTCAATTTGCTTTGTAGAATGTATAAGACTTTCATTTTCTTCAAATTGCTTTGTTTGAATGTGTTTGACTTTCATTTGATTCAATTAGCTTTGTAGAATGTATTTGACATTCATTTAATTAAAATAGCTTTGTTTGAATGTGTTTGACTTTCATTTGATTCAATTAGCTTTGTTTGAATGTGTTTGACTTTCATTTGATTCAATTAGCTTTGTAGAATGTATTTGACTTTCATTTGATTCAAATAGCTTTGTTTGAATGTGTTTAACTTTCAATGGATTCAATTACCTTTGTAGAATGTGTTTGACTGTCATTTGATTCAAATAGCTTTGTTTGAATGTGTTTGATTTTCATTTAGATCAATTTGCTTTGTAGAATGCATTTCACTTTCATTTGATTTATATAGCTTTGTTTGAACGTATTTGACTGTCATTTGATTCAAATAGCTTTGTTTGAATGTTTTTGACTTTCATTTGATTCAATTAGCTTAGTAGAATGTATTTGACTTTCATTTCATTCAAATACCTTTGTTTGAATGTGTTTGAATTTCATTTAATTCAATTTGCTTTGTAGAATGTATTTCACATTCATTTGATTTATATAGCTTTGTTTGAATGTGTTTGACTTTCATTTAAATTAAAAAGCTTTTTTGGCATGTGTTTGACTTTCATTTGATTTAAAAGACTTTGTTTGAATGTGTTTGACTTTCATTTGATTCAATTACCTTTGTAGAATGTATTTTACTTTTATTTTATTTAATTAGCTTTGATTGAATTTATTTGACTCTCATTTGATTCAAACAGCTTTGTTTGAATGTGTTTGACTTTCATTTGATTCAATTAGCTTTGTAGAATGTATTTGACTTTCATTTGAATCAAATAACTTTGTTTGACTGTGTTTGACTTTCATTTGATTCAATTTGCTTTGTAGAATGTATTTGACTTTCATTTTGTTCAAATAGCTTTGTTTGAATGTGTTTGACTTTCATTTGATTCAATTAGCTTTGTAGAATGTATTTGACATTCATTTAATTAAAATAGCTTTGTTTGAATGTGTTTGACTTTCATTTGATTCAATTAGCTTTGTTTGAATGTGTTTGACTTTCATTTGATTCAATTAGCTTTGTAGAATGTGTTTGACTGTCATTTGATTCAAATAGCTTTGTTTAAATGTGTTTTACTTTCATTTGATTCAATTAGCATTCTAGAATGTATTTGACTTTCATTTGATTAAAATAGCTTTGTTTGAATGTGCTTGACTTTCATTTGATTCAATTAGCTTTGTTTGAATGTGTTTGACTTTCATTTGATTCAATTAGCTTTGTTGAATGTATTTGACTCTCATTTGATTCAATTAGCTTTGTTTGAATGTGTTTGACTTTCATTTGATTCTATTAGCTTTGTAGAATGTATTTGACTCTCATTTGATTCAAATAGCTTTGTTTGAATGCGTTTAACTTTCATTTGATTCTATTAGCTTTGTAGAATACATTTAGCTTTCATTTAATTTAAACAACTTTGTTTGAATGTGTTTGACTTTCATTTGACTCAAATAGCTTTATTTGATTGCGTTTGACTTTCATTTGATACAATTAGCTTTGTAGAACGTATTTGACTTTCATTTGATTCAAATAGCTTTGTTTGAATGTGTTTGACTTTCATTTGATTCAATTAGCTTTGTTTGAATGTGTTTGACTTTCATTTGATTCAATTCGCTTTGTTGAATGTATTTGACTTTCAGTTAATTCAATTAGCTTTGTTTGAATGTGTTTGACTTTCATTTGATTCAATTAGCTTTGTAGAATGTGTTTGACTTTTATTTGATTTAATTAGCTTTGTTTGAATGTATTTGACTCTCATTTGATTCAAATAGCTTTGTTTGAATGTGTTTCACTTTCATTTGATTCAATTAGCTTTGTAGAATGCATTTCACTTTCATTTTATTCAAATAGCTTTGTTTGAATGTGTTTGACTTTCATTTGATACAATTAGCTTTGTAGAACGTATTTAACTGTCATTTTGATTCAAATAGCTTTGTTTCAATGTGTTTGACTTTCATTTGATTCAATTAGCTTAGTAGAATGTATTTGACTTTCATTTGATTCAAATAGCTTTGTTTGAATGTGTTTGACTTTCATTTGATTCAATTAGCTTTGTAGAATGTATTTCACTTTCACTTGATTCGAAAGCTTTGTTTGAATGTGTTTGACTTTCATTAAATTCAATTAGCTTATTTTGAATGTGTTTGACTTTAATTCAATTAAATTAGCATTGTAGAATGTATTTGACTTCCATTTGATTCAATTAGCTTTGTTTGAATGTGTTTGACTTTTATATGATTTAATTAGCTTTGTAGAATGTATTTGACTTTTATTTGATTTAATTAGCTTTGTTTTAATGTGCTTGACTTTCATTTTATTCAATTAGCTTTGTAGAATGTGTTTGACTTTCATTTGAATCAAATAACTTTGTTTGACTGTGTTTGACTTTCATTTGATTCAATTTGCTTTGTAGAATGTATTTGACTTTCATTTTCTTCAAATAGCTTTGTTTGAATGTGTTTGACTTTCTGATGAGAGACATTTATGTCACTCTTAGGGGTAGTATTTAGGTCTTTTTCCTCTTATTTTTCTTAGGTTTTTCCACCTCATTATCCTCTTATGGCTTCTTTTTGTGTTGATGAAAAGTAATGCTTATTTTGATAATCTTTATGCATTATTTTATCATCCCCATGCTCTCGTGAATTTTGGTATCTTCTGCAGGTTCCGTGACGGTCCTATGCACTGTGGGAGGCCCCTTGGCCAAGCATGGAAGCCATGGACAAAGGCAAGAGGAGCAAAAGGGAAGGAGAGGAAGCAAGAAAAGGAAGTGCAAGAGGAGGTGTGGCCGAACCTCTGAAAGGTCAGGTCGAACCTTGGTGTGGTCAAACTTTTCAAAAGTTCGACCGAACCTCCAGGGTGCAGTGAAGGCAGTGTCAAACCTGTTTTCAGCAATTTTGCAGGAGAGGTCGAACCTCAAAAGTTCGACCAAACAAGGATCAGGGAGGTTCGACCGAACCTACACAGGGTTCGACCGAACCTACCCTGAGTCCGACCGAACTTACCCAGAGTTCGGTCGGACCTTTTCCCGATCTCAGCCAATTTTGTACGGACTATTTAAGGTCCTTTTGAGATCGTTTAAAAAAGGGGGGAGAAGGAGGACAGTAGCCTAGTTTTCAGAAACCTCTCTTAGTTTGAAACATTCCTTAGGATTAATTTAGCTTAGTTTTCATCAAATCAAATCATTGTATTAGTGAAATTCAAGAATTATTCTCAAAGTTGGGCAATTTGTATTCAACATTTGAAGCTTCAATTAGTAATTTCTCCAACCTTCTTCCTTTTAATTTCATATTTCATTTGGTATTTGCATGTTATTTAAATCTTCTTAGTTCTTGGTAATTTGTTATTGGATGATAGTTATTTTAATTGTTAACCACTTTTCCCCAATTATTGAAGTATTTAGAACCCTAATTCTTGATTGCATGTTGATAAACATGAGTTGTGAGTAGTTTTCTTGCTAGGGGTTGGGTGAAGCTCGACCTTTTGGGTTAACTACGCAAATGTGGGAGAAGCATTGATGTTTGTATTGCAATTAACTTGATTATATGAGATTGCTTGTTAGTTCCTCATGATAGGTTTAGCTACCCTTGACTAAGGAGCTTGATAGTATGATATGCCTAATTTGACATGGAAATGTAAATTGAGTACGTCATTACTTATTGTAATTTGATTATGTATCATCTATTGCTAAACTAATGAGGAATCTAAGTTTAGTAGTGTGAGTTGTTTTCTAATTGCATGAGGTTGATTTTACATATAGTCCTTGCTATATCTTGTCTATTTTACTCCCCGTTTGCCTATTTGCCTTGGTTGAGTGGATCTCATTCCCTAGTATCTTTAATTCATTGATTTAGAACCATAGTTTGTTTGTCTTCTTGACGAACCCCTATTCACCAATTGACTTCGAGTTAGCTTAAGTGTAAAGATCTTTTTGGCAATCATATCATGTTCCTTGTGGGCCGAACTCTTACTTGTCATTATGCTTGGTTTGTAAGGTGTTTGTTAATAAATGTGTTTGATTGAGTGTGGAATGTACTACCGTTCTAACGCCCATCACTTTCATTTGATTCAATTAGCTTTGTAGAATGTATTTGACTTTCATTTGATTCAAATAGCTTTGTTTGAATGTGTTTGACTTTCAATTGATTCAATTAGCTTTGTAGAATGTGTTTGACTGTCATTTGATTCAAATAGCTTTGTTTGAATGTGTTTGAATTTCATTTAGATCAATTTGCTTTGTAGAATGCATTTCACTTGCATTTGATTTATATAGCTTTGTTTGAATGTGTTTGACTTTCATTTAAATTAAAAAGCTTTTTTTGAATGTGTTTGACTTTCATTTGATTTAAAAGGCTTTGTTTAAATGTGTTTGACTTTCATTTAATTCAATTAGCTTTATAGAATGTATTTTACTGTTATTTGATTTAGATAGCTTTGTTTGAATTTATTTGACTCTCCTTTGATTCAAATAGCTTTGTTTGAATAAGTTTGACTTTCATTTGATTCAATTACCTTTGCAGAATGTATTTGACTTTCATTTGATTCAAATAGCTTTATTTGAATGTGTTTGACTTTCATTTGATTCAATTAGCTTTGTTGAATGTATTTGACTTTCATTTGATTCAAAATCTTTGTTTGAATGTGTTTGACTTTCATTTGATTCAATTAGCTTTGTTTGAACGTGTTTGACTCTAATTTAATTCAATTAGCTTTGTAGAATGTATTAGACTTTTATTTGATTTAATTAGCTTTGTTTTAATGTATTTGACTCTCTTTTGATTCAAATAGCTTTGTTTGAATGTGTTTGACTTTCATTTGATTCAATTAACTTTGTTTAAATGTGTTTTACTTTCATTTGATTCAATTAGCTTTGTAGAATGTATTTGACTTTCATTTGATTAAAATAGCTTTGTTTGAATGTGCTTGACTTTCATTTGATTCAATTAGCTTTGTTTGAATGTGTTTGACTTTCATTTGATTCAAATAGCTTTGTAGAATGTATTTGACTTTCATTTGATTAAAATAGCTTTGTTTGAATGTGCTTGACTTTCATTTGATTCAATTAGCTTTGTTTGAATGTGTTTGACTTTCATTTGATTCAATTAGCTTTGTAGAATGTATTTGACTTTCATTTGATTCAAATAGCTTTGTTTGAATGTGTTTGACTTTCAATTGATTCAATTAGCTTTGTAGAATGTGTTTTACTGTCATTTGATTCAAATAGCTTTGTTTGAATGTGTTTGAATTTCATTTAGATCAATTTGCTTTGTAGAATGCATTTCACTTTCATTTGATTTATATAGCTTTGTTTGAATGTGTTTGACTTTCATTTAAATTAAAAAGCTTTTTTTGAATGTGTTTGACTTTCATTTGATTTAAAAGGCTTTGTTTAAATGTGTTTGACTTTCATTTAATTCAATTAGCTTTGTAGAATGTATTTTACTGTTATTTGATTTAGATAGCTTTGTTTGAATTTATTTGACTCTCCTTTGATTCAAATAGCTTTGTTTGAATAAGTTTGACTTTCATTTGATTCAATTAGCTTTGCAGAATGTATTTGACTTTCATTTGATTCAAATAGCTTTATTTGAATGTGTTTGACTTTCATTTGATTCAATTAGCTTTGTTGAATGTATTTGACTTTCATTTGATTCAAAATCTTTGTTTGAATGTGTTTGACTTTCATTTGATTCAATTAGCTTTGTTTGAACGTGTTTGACTCTAATTTAATTCAATTAGCTTTGTAGAATGTATTAGACTTTTATTTGATTTAATTAGCTTTGTTTTAATGTATTTGACTCTCATTTGATTCAAATAGCTTTGTTTGAATGTGTTTGACTTTAATTTGATTCAAATAACTTTGTTTAAATGTGTTTTACTTTCATTTGATTCAATTAGCTTTGTAGAATGTATTTGACTTTCATTTGATTAAAATAGCTTTGTTTGAATGTGCTTGACTTTCATTTGATTCAATTAGCTTTGTTTGAATGTGTTTGACTTTCATTTGATTCAATTAGCTTTGTAGAATGTATTTGACTTTAATTTTAATCAAATAACTTTCTTTGACTGTGTTTGACTTTCATTTGATTCAATTTGCTTTGTAGAATGTATTTGACTTTCATTTTCTTCAAATAGCTTTGTTTGAATGTGTTTAACTTTCATTTGATTCAATTAGCTTTGTAGAATATATTTGACATTCATTTAATTAAAATAGCTTTGTTTGAATGTGTTTGACTTTCATTTGATTCAATTAGCTTTGTTTGAATGTGTTTGACTTTCATTTGATTCAATTAGCTTTGTAGAATGTATTTGACTTTCATTTGATTCAAATAGCTTTGTTTGAATGTGTTTGACTTTCAATTGATTCAATTAGCTTTGTAGAATGTGTTTGACTGTCATTTGATTCAAATAGCTTTGTTTAAATGTGTTTGAATTTCATTTAGAGCAATTTGCTTTGTAGAATGCATTTCACTTTCATTTGATTTATATAGCTTTGTTTGAATATGTTTGACTTTCATTTAAATTAAAAAGCTTTTTTTGAATGTGTTTGACTTTCATTTGATTTAAAAGGCTTTGTTTGAATGTGTTTGACTTTCATTTGATTCAATTAGCTTTGTAGAATGTATTTTACTTTTATTTTATTTAATTAGCTTTGTTTGAATTTATTTGACTCTCATTTGATTCAAATAGCTTTGTTTGAATGTGTTTGACTTTCATTTGATTCACTTAGCTTTGTAGAATGTATTTTACTTTCATTTGATTCAAATAGCTTTGTTTGAATGTGTTTGACTTTCAATTGATTCAATTAGCTTTGTAGAATGTGTTTGACAGTCATTTGATTCAAATAGCTTTGTTTGAATGTGTTTTGAATTTCATTTAGATCAATTTGCTTTGTAGAATGCATTTCACTTTCATTTGATTTATATAGCTTTGTTTGAACGTATTTGACTGTCATTTGATTCAAATATCTTTGTTTGAATGTGTTTGACTTCCATTTGATTCAATTAGCTTAGTAGAATGTATTTGACTTTCATTTGATTCAAATACCTTTGTTAGAATGTGTTTGAATTTCATTTAATTCAATTTGCTTTGTGGAATGCATTTCACATTCATTTGATTTATATAGCTTTGTTTGAATGTGTTTGACTTTCATTTAAATTAAAAAGCTTTTTTTGAATGTGTTTGACTTTCATTTGATTTAAAGACTTTGTTTGAATGTGTTAGACTTTCATTTGATTCAATTAGCTTTGTAGAATGTATTTTACTTTTATTTTATTTAATTAGCTTTGATTGAATTTATTTGACTCTCATTTGATTCAAACAGCTTTGTTTGAATGTGTTTGACTTTCATTTGATTCAATTAGCTTTGTAGAATGTATTTGACTTTCATTTGAATAAAATAACTTTGTTTGACTGTGTTTGACTTTCATTTAATTCAATTTGCTTTGTCGAATGTATTTGACTTTCATTTTCTTCAAATAGCTTTGTTAGAATGTGTTTGACTTTCATTTGATTCAATTAGCTTTGTAGAATGTATTTGACTTTCATTTGATTCAAATAGCTTAGTTTAAATGTGTTTGACTTTCAATTGATTCAATTAGCTTTGTAGAATGTGTTTGACTGTCATTTGATTCAAATAGCTTTGTTTGAATGTGTTTGACTTGCATTTGATTCAATTAGCTTTGTTTGAATGTGTTTGACTTTCATTTGATTCAAATAGCTTTGTATGAATGAGTTTGAATTTCATTTAGATCAATTTGCTTTGTAGAATGCATTTCACTTTCATTTGATTATATAGCTTTGTTTGAATGTGATTGACTTTCATTTAAATTAAAAAGCTTTTTTGAATGTGTTTGACTTTCATTTGATTAAAAGGCTTTGTTTGAATGTGTTTGACTTTCATTTGATTCAATTAGCTTTGTAGAATGTATTTTAATGTTATTTGATTTAGATAGCTTTGTTTGAATTTATTTGACTCTCCTTTGATTCAAAAAGCTTTGTTTAAATGTGTTTGACTTTCATTTGATTCAATTAGCTTTGTAGAATGTATTTGACTTTCATTTGATTCAAATAGCTTTATTTGAATGTGTTTGACATTCATTTGATTCAATTAGCTTTGTAGAATGTATTTAACTTTCATTTGATTCAAAATCTTTGTTTGAATGTGTTTGACTTTCATTTGATTCATTTAGCTTTGTTTGAATGTGTTTGACTCTAATTTAATTCAATTAGCTTTGTAGAATGTATTAGACTTTTATTTGATTTAATTAGCTTTGTTTTAATGTATTTGACTCTCATTTGATTCAAATAGCTTTGTTTGAATGTGTTTGACTTTCATTTGATTCAAATAGCTTTGTTTGAAAGTGTTTTACTTTCATTTGATTCAATTAGCTTTGTAGAATGTATTTGACTTTCATTTGATTAAAATAGCTTTGTTTGAATGTGCTTGACTTTCATTTGATTCAATTCGCTTTGTTTGAATGTGTTTGACTTTCATTTGATTCAATTAGCTTTGTTGAATGTATTTGACTCTCATTTGATTCAATTAGCTTTGTTTGAATGTGTTTGACTTTCATTTGATTCTATTAGCTTTATAGAATGTATTTGACTCTCATTTGATTCAAATAGCTTTGTTTGAATGCGTTTAACTTTAATTTGATTCTATTAGCTTTGTAGAATACATTTAGCTTTCATTTAATTTAAACAACTTTGTTTGAATGTGTTTGACTTTCATTTGACTCAAATAGCTTTATTTGATTGCGTTTGACTTTCATTTGATACAATTAGCTTTGTAGAACGTATTTGACTTTCATTTGATTCAAATAGCTTTGTTTGAATGTGTTTGACTTTCATTTGATTCAATTAGCTTTGTTTGAATGTGTTTGACTTTCATTTGATTCAATTCGCTTTGTTGAATGTATTTGACTTTCAGTTAATTCAATTAGCTTTGTTTGAATGTGTTTGACTTTCATTTGATTCAATTAGCTTTGTAGAATGTGTTTGACTTTTATTTGATTTAATTAGCTTTGTTTGAATGTATTTGATTCTCATTTGATTCAAATAGCTTTGTTTGAATGTGTTTCACTTTCATTTGATTCAATTAGCTTTGTAGAATGCATTTCACTTTCATTTTATTCAAATAGCTTTGTTTGAATGTGTTTGACTTTCATTTGATACAATTAGCTTTGTAGAACGTATTTAACTGTCATTTTGATTCAAATAGCTTTGTTTCAATGTGTTTTACTTTCATTTGATTCAATTAGCTTAGTAGAATGTATTTGACTTTCATTTGATTCAAATAGCTTTGTTTGAATGAGTTTGACTTTCATTTGATTCAATTAGCTTTGTAGAATGTATTTCACTTTCACTTGATTTGAAAGCTTTGTTTGAATGTAGTTGACTTTCATTAAATTCAATTAGCTTATTTTGAATGTGTTTGACTTTAATTCAATTCAATTAGCATTGTAGAATGTATTTGACTTCCATTTGATTCAATTAGCTTTGTTTGAATGTGTTTGACTTTTGATTAGGGGATTTTTATCCACCAATCACCGTCTGACAAGTGGACCAACCAGGTTCCGCCACGTGTCCTTCACAAAGGCCAACAGGAACTTGCCACGTGTCAATCACAGATACGTCCTCCATGGACCACTTAAGACACGCCACGTGTCCACCCATGCCAAATGGGACAACCGGCCATCAAGGCCCAATTCAGTCTAGAGGCCCGATCAACCCTAGGTTTACCTTAAACCTAGAGAGTTGCACGCTTCCCAAGGCTATAAATACCCGATTAATCCTCATTAATCAGGGACCGAATAATTAAGAAATCAAGCAGAGAAGAACAGACTTATTAACAACCGGCTAATCTCGCTAACAACGCAGATTACCAACACTAAGCACTCTCACCTAGAGAGATCTGATTACTTTAATTTCTGTATTGATTACTCCTTAATCAGGTACTAACTTGACTGTTGGAGGCGGAGCTCTCAGGAGTCTCCGTTATTTTGCAGGTACAGGCGTCCGGTTCCAGTCTCGGAATTGTAACTCTCCCGCAGGACATCAGAAAACCCCGAAACATTTGGCGCCGTCTGTGGGGAGAGTACTTCAGAGATGGCATCCAAGTCTGTACCGACTCCAGAAGAGAGGCGTCCCCTAGACGACCCTCAAGTTCAGTCGGACCATGATACCGAAAGTGAATTTGAAGTTGAAACTCATACAGCTCCAGACGGGACCCTAAGGGCCCGCCGTACCCGTCATACCGAAATGAGGGAACGGGAGTATCTTAAAACAGGAAGCGAGCCAGCAGGCGCACCGCTTGCTCGGCAACAGCCGACTGATGGGTCTGCTCCATCACAAGGAACGAACTCATGACCTTCATGAGGGGCTTCAAGGGAGAGATCCAAGAGTTGATCAACAAAAAACCGCCTGCTTCAGTCAAAGAGCAGTCGGCCAAGAAACCTTCCACTTCACTAAAGAGGAAGCCAGTTCAAGGGCGAGAGGCGACTCCCCATCCTAAATCCAAGAAGCGGGAGCCGTCTGCTCTTGATTTCACAAAACTCCGTTATCCTACGGGAAATAGGAAACCGGTTCGTCATATTCAGGCGGACGGGTCAAAGCAAACGTTCACAGATGCTCGGCACCTGCTAGAGCAGAAGAAGAGTGACCGATTATCAGAGTCGGCTTCTACTTCAAATTTTCAGGACAGTTTGCGAAATGCCTCGAAGAGGCCAACTCAGTCGTACCATGAGAGTCAGTCAGGCGGCACCTCCCGTCAGTCCGGCTTTCATAGTGCACAGGCGGTACCAAACTTGCCATTTGTGCCGCAACAACAATATTTTATGCAGCCACCTCCATTTGGTGGACCTGCAGCAAAAAACGTCCAACCTATGGACTGGCAGCTACGGCTGCTTAGACTTGGTGAATAGCCGTCGGCCTTCTCCAAGGAAATTACTGAAGCCGCTCAGCCGGCCAAAGTAAAAAATGTTCTAGTAGGCGCCTATGACGGCACTACTAACCCAGAAGACCATCTGATGGCATTCACCAACCTGATGTACCTTCAAGGGTTGGATGATCCCACTTGGTGCAAGTGTTTCCCAGCGACTCTCAAGGGAATTGCACAGCAATGGTTCGGCAACCTGCCGACTGGTTGTGTAAACAGCTTCAGGACGCTTGCTTACTTATTTGCCTCCAACTTCGCAATGAACATCCCTGCGAAGAAAACGACCCTTGATTTGGGAACAATTCAGCAGGGTGAAAAGGAGGGGCTTCGTTCCTACATCAGGCGGTTCAACCTGATGAGAATACAGATTCAAGGGTTACCGGATGAGGTAGCTTATACTGACTTTTTTAGAGGTCTCAAAGACGGGTCTACCTTCAAATTTGATTTAGTTCGAAAAAGGGTGGCGACTCTTCAAGAGGCCTTGATTGAAGCAGAAGCCTATATACAGGCAACTGATCTGTGTACGATGAAACAGTCGGACGGGAAGAGGTTCGACAATAGAGAGGGACGACAGAAACAGTCGTCCAACAAAGATGAAAAAAGAAAAGGGGTCTGGGCGGCTGATTCCTCTAAACAGCCGGCCCAGAAAAAGAAAAAAGAATTCAAACCATACTCCCCAAAGTATGTGTTTAACAAGGATAACCAGTTTATCCTAAAAGAAATAAAGGGACGGCTCTCAATTGAGAAGCCGCTCCCCATGAAGGGTTCTGCGAGCAACCGGAACCAAGACAAAATCTGTGCTTATCATGATGACATTGGTCATCACACCAATGACTGCATCAGTCTCATGCGGTACCTAGACCGCTTGGCTGATCAAGGTGATCTTGACACTTATGTCAAGAAATCTACGAGGAATACTTCCTCAAAAAAGCAGTCGGCCAAAAAGAATCAACAGGCCGACAGTTCCGATACAGATGATGCAGTCGTCTACACCATTGCAGGCGGCTTCTCAGGAGGCGGCCCACTATTAGGGGCAACAAAGATAATATAAGGCGGTTAGATGTAAATTCCGTTCACCAAGAACGGCCGTCTAAATATACATTTCCTGAGATTGTCATCACTGAAGAGGATCTAGGAGGGGTAAGGGGGCCGCATGACGACCCTCTCGTTATTGAATGTAAAGTGGCCAACCAGAGAGTTGGTCGAATCCTCATAGATACCGGAGCTCTTCAGATCTCATCAGCAGCAAATGTCTGTCAAAACTGAAATATCAGACGGACTGCATACATCCGGCCTCCCACCCTTTAATAGGTTTTGGAGGAGGAGTCGTCCACCCACTGGGACGAGTAGATCTACCCATCCGCCTGGGCG
>NW_018743747.1:0-41572 GCF_001683475.1 Chenopodium quinoa
TTGTGATGGTTGCATCATATGTGGTGGCCCGCAAGATTAATGAAATTTGCTCGTCGTACAGTCTTTGACATGAACTTATATACAATTTTTCCTGTAAACTTGTGCTGAATTTCTTCTCCTTGATTTCAATATTGTTTACTTCAATGTAATTGACGAAATTGAAAATCTAATTTGGATTCAGGTGTAGCTGACAGAGACCGTGAAAGGAGCAGAGATAGGGGGAGAGATTATGACGACAGAGACAATAGGAGCAGAGAGCGTGATAGCAGGGATCGGCACCGAAGCAGAAGCAAAGAGAGGGATAGAGGAAGGGACTATCGGGACAGAGATTATGATAATGACAGGGACCGAGATTACAGCAGAGACAGGGATCGCTATAGATACCGATAACATTATTAGCAGATTGATCACACTTTATGATTCTGGTTGGTTTAACATGAACCAAAGCTTGCTACTGGTTTTGCATATGCCATAGCTCGCTATAGGTAGAAACTTTACTTGCTTATTGGATTTCTTATGGATGTTTGCTATGTGGGAAACCTAAGTTGACAAATCGCATTGTTTTTGACGTGATCATTCGATCCGTTTTTGCATCGTGATGTGATGTCAGTTTTGTTTGGGGGTGGGAGTAATTAAAGGCCGGAAAAAGTCCTATTGAATGTATGGGCTGAATTAGTGGTTTATTTTCCTGTATTGTATGCACCCCATTTTCTTATAAATGGCTTATATAGTTTAGCGCATAAAAGTTGGTAGGTTCTTGTCAATACTGAGCCGTTAAACCTTTGCCAAATGCGAATTCCCATGCATGGTGTATCAACATAATCCTCAATGGAATGAAACTAGAATTTTATTTTTTATCATATCAGATCATGGTAGAGACGTTCCAATATGTATTTTCATAATATAACGTTTTAACAATATTTTTTTGATGCAAAATGGTTAACAATATTATGTAGAACATGTTTGAAGAGCTAAGACGAAGTACTACGTATATAAAATACTGTAAAATTTTTATTTTTATTTTTATTTTTTGTACGGCAGTAATATTTAGAAAAGTAGTTCTAAATATTTGCTTTCTTTTAAGGAAAGATACAAAACAAATTAGGACAGCTTTCTCTCTGACACTAAATTAAAATTTTGCTTTATGTGTTCTAAATTGGTTACAGTTGACTTTATTTGACTTGGAACATATATTAAAACTGTTATGTAAGGAACACAACTAAATCAACCATCCGTCCTTACAGTATTTCATATTGACCTTACAACTTTCAATAATTGTCCGGTTTCGCCTTGTGGCATTATCAATCACACAAGATCGATATTAACCATATAAGTAATCACTCCCTTTCTAGACAAACCCCATATTTCACCATATCTATGATTCTCCAAGTTTAGCAGTCTCAATTAAAACCACCGTAATCAGGGCAGTAAGAACTGGTATACCAAAAGCACAAACATCAAGCATTCAAGCTTAGGTTGGATTCCTATAAGCCTATATATCCGCCACCATCGACGAACCACCGTAACAATTAAAGGTCTATCAGATGGACTAAGAGAATAAATAAGCATCGTCCTATTCGTTACCCATTAACAAGTCCAAGAACTTCCTAAGGTCTATCAGATGGACTAAGAGAATACATTAAGCATTGCCTTATTCGTTACTATTAACAAGTCTAAGAACTTCTTGAGCTTTATCAGATGGACTAAGAGAATACCTCAAGCATCGCCTTATTTGTTACCATTAACAAGTCTAAGAACTTCTTGACTTCTTGAGGTCTACCGATGGACTAAGAGAATACATTAAGCATCGCCTTATTCATTACCATTAACAAATTTAGAACACAATTTCAATCCCAATTAACATCAAGATCACACCAAATTAGAAAAATTAATGCAATCAAACATCAACTATGAACAATCAAACAAGCAAAATCGAACAAAACCCTATCAAAATTAACACATTAAACGATTAACAGATAAAATTTTCAGAATTCTCAACAGTATTCCACCACAATAACATCATTAAAACCCTAAACAATTAATCAATTAAAGCACCACCTCTAAGCGCAAGAACAAGATGAAGAACAGAACCACCTTCAATATTATAATCCATTGCAGTTTTTGTTGGAGATAATGTTGAATAGTCTCCTTGGTTGCTTCAAAATAAAAGAACAAATTCCCACGTTGGTGAGGTAAAGGTTTTACCCTCTTTATATATTTCATCACTCATATTTATACTTGAGTAACTTGTGTGGGCTAGATATGGGTATCCCCTCGCGCGCCGCCACCCGGCCCGGTTCGTGTTTGTGACACGTGCGCGGGTGTGGGTGTGGCCGGATTTTACACATAATTCTAATATTTTATGTAAACTTTCAAATAACGGTCACAATATCATCGTTGATATTGTAACTGTTATTACTTGGATTCAGTCAAATATTTAACCCTTGATTTACTCCGTAATTATGCCAATCAATTATTTGACTGATTACCTTCCCCAAAATTATCTCTTCATTTTACCGTTTTCTTTGACTAATTACCGAGATTTTCTCCCTTGATTATTCGGCTCTTCTCACTCTAAATACGGGATTGTTTCAGTATTTGAGAACACAGAAAAAACCGACTTCCTCACTGTTTTTCTCATCTCTCTCAAAAAAATATTCAAAACACTATTTGGGCATTGTATTATTGAGTTCTCAATTCATCCTTACGGAGTACACAGTTCGGATGAAGTCGTGTAACCCTGGGGTCAATTGTCGTGAGTCCGTGTGTACGAGTGCAGGGCAAATTCGACTTTAGGGCAGTGATTTCTGTCACGCCACGACAATTCTCTTTGCTTTGAGATAAGTTTTATTTCGTTATTAGCCTTAATTTTCCAACATTCTAAAGTTGAATATTGTTTATATATTCATATTATGGCTGATTCCAAAATTCATACTGCTGTGCCGCTGAATTCTGCCATGGTTAATGCTTTTATTCCTGATATGTCTAAGGTCCAACCCAGTAAGAGCCAATATTAACCCGACTTCCATGGTGGGTGGGCCACATGCCATAATTTTGGCCCAAGACACTATGAAACCACCAGCCATGAACTCAACCCAACCCAAACCTAAACCCAATTTGTGAATAGTCACAAACCTACTTCCTAGGTACACATTCTTCGCAAATTCTTCTATGGACACCAAGCCTATACTTTTGAATATTTAGTAAAAAGATATGAATAATTGCAAATTTTGAACATTTAGTAAAAAATCTGAACATCGCAAATTTTGAACATTTAGTAAAAATATCTGAACAATCGCAATGTACCACTCCTATACTTTTGAACATTTAGTAAAAAATCTGAACAATCACAAATTTTGAACATGTAGTATATTAAATACAACACTATATAATAAACATCAATTTTTTGAAAGAAGCTTGTCTGACTCGTAATAATTCAATAGTTTTGTAATATAAACTGAACGTTTACTGCATATAAAATGAACATTTCCTTATAAAATATGAACATATAAAATTGGATGTTTATGTTCATTTTTTGTGACGTGTTTATACTTTTTTACTAAAGGTTCATTTTTTGTAAGGTGTTCAAATTTTTTTACTAAGTGTTCAAATTTTTTTAGTAAGTGTTCAAATTTAATTTACCTTTTTGCACTATTTTCTTGTTTTTCTTCCATGTCGGTTCGTCAATTTGCAAAGGAAGGGGAATGTGTAGTTCAGCAATTGAAAGAGGAAATGAAAGAATTAAATTTTTCGTCAATTTTTTATTTTAAAAAAATGTCTATTGGGAGCGAAATTAAGAAAGAAAGTGGGAGTGTTTGGACCTAGGTTTTTAGCAAGAAATGAAGTTTGTAGCGTAAATGGGCCTATGGTCACAATAGACTTATTGCACATTCTTTCAAAACATACAAGGGAAAGTTCCAAACCTGATTTTCAAATCGTGAACCACTCAACCCTTCCCAAGCTAATTTGGCCCCAATCAACTTGTGTATAGCCCATAGTCCCAACCTATCCTTGTTGATTCTAACCTGACATTACCCAAAAGGGTCTAGTAATTGGAACTTAATGAATTTGATCAGTAAAAACTTATTTAAAATAAACTTTAAAAAGTTGAAGCAAATACACCCCTTGAAAGCTCTAATATCCTACTTGGGGTGCAAATCCAAAAGCAAAATTCATTCTAGCTTGTATGTGCCTAAAGAAGAAATAATCATAGTAATAGAATGAAGAGAGGATTTTTATGGCTTTAAAGAAGAAATAAAGGTCGAAAGATATCATCACATTGGAGTAGACAATTAGGACCCAGATTAATCCAAATGCTAATGGAGCAATCAAGAGATAGTCAATACTCCATCACAGTGTCACCAATTTATTTTCCAAATATCAAGGAAGAGTAGAAGGGGTAAAGCAAATGGCCTGGTTAAAATACAACAGAAAAATACGCCATACTTTCAGGCTAAATAATATTGTGGCTTACCGCACATTTTGGTAAACCTAGTTTGATAGAGTTCCAGTAGCAAGACTAACAACTGGGACATGGATTGACATGTTAACACAGAAGGAAGTGGCTTCATGGGCTGGGAGGTGTAGGTCCACTGGTCACTGAAATGTAACATAATTACGGTCCCAATAGTTGTAGCAAGTCAGACACCTTGTCTGTGTAGTAATCTGGCACGATGTTGTTTGCTGAGTCCTGAAGAGCAGGCAGTGTTGTCACACCTGCAGTAATAGTGCCATAAGCCATAAGGAATTACCACAAATGTAAAATTCGTTTGTTCTACAATTTTTACATTATACAATTTCCGCAATCAAAACAGGTAGTTGGTATACCGGAGAGAACAAGGAGTGTTTTGCAGCCAGCACTCTGTCCAAATAGAATATCAGTATCCAATCTATCACCCACCATGCACATTCTGGAGGTGTCAACATTGAATCTGAATACAAAACGCAGCATTCAAATAATCTAATATACATATTACAATGCTACCAACAGTACAACTAAGCCACTAGCCTGATGAGGACTATATGAAAGGGGCTGGAGGAGTGGAGGTAATGTCTACATTATGCAGAGCTATTGCATCTAATCTAAAATGTACTTACTTCTTTAATAAGAAGTCCATCATGAATGTTGATGGCTTTCCGACCACAACGGGCTCTTTCTGAGTTGTGCCACATACAGCAGCAACCATACATCCAGCACCTGCCACCCAAAATTAAGGAAGAATAAAATGACTGGATGTCATAATTTGTAATTAGTCTGTATAAAATTATTCCAATCTTGTGGGAAATTTAAGGAGATATAGCAAGGAAAGAAGAAAACCGGGCCATTCTTGTAAATCAGTCATATGTCCCACAGCATCACGGTTGGTAGCAATAAATAGGCATCCTGGATTCTCACGAATGCAAAGTGTTGCATACCTGTCAATTAACAGAAGAAGCGAAGGAGATCAGGAGTACATCCCAAGCATAGTAGCACTAATTAAAGATAAGAAAAAAGCAAGCAGTGAACTTAGCAAATTTTGATATAATTGCACTTTTCACCATTACATTGAGCCCCCTCATTTCTACCTGTAATCGAGTATGAGGAGATGCTTTAAATGTTGAATAAGCCTTCAGATAGAAAACAGTACACGTCGCCCGTTGCAGGAGTAGGTTAATTAAAATTTACGGCAAGCAGGTTGTGAGACAAATAGCAAGATCTGCTTGAGTCAACATAAGCATGGCTAAAAAAAAAAAGATCACAAGTTAACTTGTCCAACAATAGGTGTCTTCTGCAGGTGCTGTAATTTGCGATTAGACCAAACTAGGGTGTCAGAACAGTGTGTGGTAGTAGTAATATTACGAGTGAGTATATTATTATGTAAAAACATGTGTTAATGGTCGTATACAACTTTAAAACAAGGGGTAAGTGAAGAAGTGATCATAAAAGTAGATAAGTATGTGATCATAAAAGCAAGTTCCTAATTCATCAAACAGAAAGGCAATGATGACATAAAGAGCAAAAAGAAGGCATAGAAAAATTACTGGAGCTTGTAAAAGTTAATATACTGATCCAATCCAACCACAACAGCTCCTACCTGCAATGCAAATCAGAGCAAAACACAAAAACTAAATAAAAAGAGAATTGAAGGTGTTTGAAATAACAATAATTAAAGAGGCAAGATAAAGTTACATTACAGTCTTGTCATGGTGAAAAAACAGATTTTGTTTGAGTTCAATTTTCTTATTAGCATCTTCCTGTGGCAAGATCAATGTACAATCCATAAGAATACGTATGCGTGTGATAATGGACGGGAATTCATACAGGGCCACCAAGGGATGTAAAGCCGGCAAGGTGCAGCTCCTCTACAATGCCTTCTCCACCAATAACATAAACCTGATAATATGATTTAATTTACACTTGGTGTTAGATACGAGTATACAACAATAGAAACAAAACGTATAATAATAGTGAAATAGGGTGTGACCTTTTTATTGGGAGGAAATTGTATGGATTTCAAGTACATAGCAGCTGCGAATGAGGAGCTGAATATCTCATCCTGCCCAAATAATAATTACAATACTCGTTGTTTGGGTCCAATTTAGTCCAATTGGGCCTAAGCACTAAATGATTCAATTAAAAGCCCAAGGTCAAGGTTCAACTCTCCAATTGTGCTAAAGTCAAAGGTCAGCCCACAAAGCAAGCCAATTGGGCTAAGGCCCAACCTCTCCATATATGATGAGGTATAAAAGCCATCATATTGATACATTCAAAGGGAGATTCATTCTGATTCATTCTGATTCATTCATAGATTCATATGTTCATTCATATATTCTGATATATTCCATAAAAGCCTCAAGCAACAAACTCTCTTGCATAGTGTCTTCTTCTTACACATTGTACTGACTTTAGCATCGGGGGGCCTTCCTCGGCAACACCCCCCGAGGCTAGTTTACGTGTGTTTACTGTGCAGGAAACCTTCGGCCCAACATAACTTGGACCGAATCCAGCCTTCCCCATTTCAGCGGACCTTCGGCAAGGTCCCATTGTTTTCACCCGAAACAATTTGGCGCCGTCTGTGGGGAAGACTTTCAAAAATCTTTAAGCCAAATACCTAACCAAGATCATCTTGCAATTATCTTAGCAACAATGGCTAAGAACCGCAAATATTTCCCAACCACTCTCAAGGGGGTCGCGCAAGCGTGGATCTCCAAGGGAGTAAGGCAAGGCTCCGTAACAGGGTGGGATGATCTGTCCTCCAAGTTCAGGAGCAAGTTTTCCACGGCAAACCGCCGAGAGAAGACTACCGCAGAGCTCATGAGTCTGCAACAGGGGGAAACCGAAAGCCTCCGAGACTACTTGACCCGTTTCAGTAACGAGTCATCAAGCGTCTCCCAGCTGGACCAGGGGCTAGCCGTTTTCGCAATGCAGAATGGCCTTCAGCCAGGAAAGTTCCTAGACTTCATGGTCATGCATACCCCGCAGACCTTGGAGGAAGCTCTTAGTGCTTCGGATAAGTTCATCCGAGCCGAAGAATGGAACAAAGCGAAAACCCAACCTCAATCCGGGGGAGGGAAACAGAGGCAAATACCCTTGTCTGAAGGCCAAGGCCATAAGGCAAAGGGAAAGTCAAAGGCCCCGGAGCAATCTTTGGCCAACGACCCAAAGAAGGAAAGATTTGCCTCATACACAGGCAGATACGAGTCCTACACTCCGCTCTCTCTTCCACGCGCCAAAATTTACAGTGTGACGAAGGAGGAGCAGAGTTACCGAAAGCCGAGACCACTCCCAGAGTGGTATCAGCGAAAAAATAAAAATCAGTGGTGTGAGTTCCATGAGTCTTCGGGCCACAACACTGAGGAGTGTATCCAACTGAAGGACCAGATAGAGGACATGGTCCGGAAGGGATACTTGAAAAAATACATCGCGGATCACCGCGAGAAAAAAAATCCGAGAGGTCAGCAAAGGACCCTCGGCAGGACCTCGATTTCCCCCGGAAAAACAGTAAAAAGCCGGAGGGGAAATTCCTCCGATCAATGTTATCTCGGGAGGAATATACTCTCGGAGGGAGCACAAGCGCCACCTTAGAGCTTTGACTCACCAGGTGAACAACGCTGACATTCAATCTCCCCAGTCGCCGGTGCCGAACATGACGTTCACAGCCGCCGACTGCCGGGGGATTACGTTCCCTCACAAGGATCCGTTGGTGATCATCGCCACGGTGGCCAACCACGACGTCAGTAAGGTCCTTGTTGACGGTGGCAGTGGAGCAAACATTCTGTTCCGAAAGGCCTACAATCAAATTAAGCTGAAGCCCAAGCACCTTACGCCGGTACCCTATCCGGTATCCGGGTTCAATGGGGCTTCAACTTATCCAGATGGGAAGGTGACACTTCCTGTCACCATCGGTTGCGATGAGGCAGCCCGGAACGTCATGATTGAATTTTTGGTCATCGACGCTCCTTCAGTGTACAACGTGATTTTGGGGAGACCCATAATTCACGAGATCCAAGGGGTCGTCTCAACTTATCATCAGCTGATGATTTACGTCTCAGACGCCGGCTTCCCCGAAAGGATACAGGGCAACCAAAAGGACGCCCGAAGGTGCAACTACCTCAAGCCATCCAGTAGTCGCCCAGATGACGACAAGGATGAGGAGGAGAAAGAAAGAGAGCCAAGCACAAAAAAGCCGAAAGGCCTAAGTGCTTCGGCCCAAGGATCTGTGCCCAGAGAAAAAGGGCCCGAAAGGGAAAAGGCTAGCTCTTCAGCTGAGCCGCAAGACTCAGAGAGCCAGCCGAAGAACAAAAAGACTGGGACACCTGCTGACATTGGCAGCAGGCCAGATTCTGAAGAGTCCAGTCCATCGGCAATGGACATGGACCAACAGACTGAAACAGTTGAGTTGGCCAAAGGAGACGGTGAGAAATGTTGTAGCAATTGGGATGGACCTTGATCCGAACACCCGTTGTGAACTTATTCAGCTCCTTCGGGACAACAGAGATGTGTTTGCTTTCTCGGCAGCTGATATGCCCGGGATAAGTTCAGACCTCATCTCTCATAAGCTTAATGTTGACCCGACGTGTCGACCAGTTAAGCAAAAGAAGCGGAATTACTCCGCCAATAAGAACCAAGACATCGCAGCCGAGGTCAAAAAATTATTGGAGGCAGGATTCATTGAACCTTGCCAATATCCAGAATGGCTGGCAAATGTGGTGATGGTTCAGAAGCCCAATGGTACCTGGAGGATGTGCGTTGACTTCACGGACCTAAATAAGGCTTGTCCAAAGGATTTCTATCCCTTGCCGAGAATCGATCAGCTAGTCGATTCGACAAGTGGCCATGCTTGCTTAGCTTCATGGACGCATTCTCGGGGTATCATCAGATCTTTATGCACCCCGACGATCGAGCCAAGACAGCATTCGTCACGAACGCTGGGGTGTACAATTACAAAATGATGCCCTTCGGATTGAAAAATGCGGGGGCAACCTATCAAAGGCTGGTGGATCAAGTTTTCGCCGATCAAAAGGGCCGAAACATGGAAGTCTATGTTGACGATTCGATCGTCAAAAGCAAAAAACTAGAGGACCATGTAAAGGACCTGGCTGAAACTTTCGCCACCTTGAGAAAGCATCAAATGAAGCTGAATCCGAAGAAGTGTGTCTTCGGCGTGAAGTCAGGGAAATTCCTTGGGTTCATGGTCAGCAAAAGGGGGATTGATGCCAATCCCTCTAAAGTCAAAGCGGCGCTCGACCTTCCTGAGCCGAAAACGAAGCGGGATGTTCAGCGGCTCACCGGAAGAATGGCAGCCCTCTCGAGGTTCATTTCCAGAGCTTCGGATAAGGGGTTACCTTTCTTCAAAGCCATGAAACTCCCGAAAACAAAAGAGCTCGTTTGGGAGGAAGAGCAAAAAGACGCCTTTAAACAGCTTCGGGAGCATCTGGCTCAACTCCCAACGCTGGCTAGCCCAGCTGAAGGAGAAACTTTATACCTATATGTGGCCGTTAGCCCAGCCACCATCAGCGCAGTATTGCTGAAGGAAGAGAGTAAGAGTCAGCAACCGATCTACTTCGTCAGTCATACACTGACGGATGCCGAGACTCGCTATCCTCTACTCGAGAAAGTTGCTTTCGCGGTAGTAGTAGCTGCTCGGAAGCTGAGGCCCTATTTTGATTGCCATTAGATAGTGGTCTTAACTGATCAGCCGTTGGAAAAAGTTCTCGGCAAGGTTGAAAAATCTGGTAGGCTAGCCAAGTGGGCTTTTGAGCTCACCGAATTCAGCATCAGCTACCGTCCGAGGGCTGCCATTAAGGCTCAAGCTCTAGCGGATTTCTTGGCCGAATGCTCATACCAAGAAGCGCTAGACAGTGAAAAGAAAGTCTGGACCGTGTTTACGGATGGGTCTTCCACCGAAAACGGTTCGGGGGCAGGAGTAGTGATAACTTCTCCCGAAGGCAAATCCTTTGAGTAATGCACTAAAGTTTTCTTTAAGGCCTCGAACAATGAAGCCGAGTATGAGGCAGCAATCGCCGGCCTAAAATTGTGCATCTCCTTGGAAGCCGATCATGTCTGCTTAAAAACAGACTCTCAGCTAGTTGCATATCAGATCAGTGGCAGCTACGAGGCCAAAAGAGCCCTCCATGATAGCTTATCTTGCCAAGATCAAATCAGTCATTGCAGAGCTGAAAACTTTTGAGGTTCAGCTGATCCCAAGGGGTCAGAATACTCAAGCCGATGCACTCTCCAAACTTGCTAGTTCATCTTTTACCGAGCTGAACAGATCTGTATATGTAGAAGTGCGTCGAGAGAGAAGTGTCGACGAAGCACCTGAAGTGTGTTGCGCTGACCCAGAGCCTAGTTGGATGGACCCCATCTAGCTTTCAAGCTTCGGGGAGAAACTCCTGAGGATAAAGCTTTGGCCTCCAAGATGAAGAGAACCAGTTCTAGGTTCATTGTCTTCAGGGGGGAACTTCTGAAAAAGTCCTTCTCAGCCCCATTGCTGAAATGCGTGGGACCAACAGATGCAGATTATATCCTACGGGAGATTCACCTCGGCATCTGTGGGAACCACATTGGGGGAAGAACCTTAGCCCACAAGGCATTGAGGGCTGGATATTACTGGCCCACCATGATCGCAGATGCTAAGGAGCTGGTTCGGAAATGCGAAAAATGTCAAAAATACGCTCCAGTTATCCATCAGCCAGCAAGGGATCTTCAGCCGATCCTTAATCCACTCCCGTTTGCCCAATGGGGACTGGATATACTGGGACCATTTCCAGAGGCTGTGTACCAGAAAAAATGGTTGATAGTTGGTGTCGACTACTTCAGTAAATGGATCGAGGCCGAAGCAGCTTCGAACATTACAGAGCAAACTGTCAGAAAATTTATCTGGCAGAATGTCATCACTCGCTTTGGCATCCCGAGAGTATTTGTCTTCGATCATGGGAGGCAATTTGATAACTTACCGCTGAAGCGGTATACATATCAGTTCGGCATCAGACTGGCATATTCAGCGGTATGCCACCCGCAAAGTAACGGACAAGCCGAAGCTGCAAATAAACAGATCTTAAATGCCCTCAAGAAGAGGGTGGAAGATCAAAAGTCCAAATGGCTAGAGGAGCTCCCTGGAACCCTTTGGTCCCTTCGGACAACTGAAAAGAGGCAACGGGCCACTCACCTTTTGAACTGGTGTATGGTGCCGAAGCTGTCCTTCCAGTGGAAATTGGCTCTGAGAGCCTTCGAGTGCACCACTTCTCGGTTGAGAATGAGCGATTGATGAGGGAATCTCTCGATTTCCTCGACGAAGTAAGAGACTCAGCCTGAGATAGAATGGCCGCCTATAAGCAGAGAATCAGCAAATTTTATAACCGAAGGGTCCATGCAAGGCCTCTCAAAATTGGAGACCTTGTCCTTCGGAATGCCGCTGCAGTTCAGAAAGGCCGAATCCATGGGAAACTCTCAGCTGCATGGGAAGGACCTTATGAAATTTATGATGAGCTTCAGCCAGGGACATACCGACTTCGGCAGTTGGATGGAACTGAGTTGAAAAATCACTGGAACGCTGATGTACTGAAAAAATACCATGTGTAAACCCTTCGGGGCAGAACAATCTTTGTAAGTACATTTTTGAACTAATGAAAGGCCTTGGAGCCGCCATTTATATAAATGTTTACAACTTTTTATCCTTTCAAAATTTTCTTTGTTCTATCTACTCTTTTAGGGTTTTTTATATCAGCCTCGTCTGAAACCTTCGCCTTCGGGTAACTGGGTTTTCAGATTGCTGACAAAACTCGTCTTTTTAAAGAACACTGGTCTTTCAGCTGAAGTCAAACTTCAGTAAGACTTGTTCTCCAAAGACATGAGTCCATGGACAATTCTGGATATTGCTTAACTGAGCCTTGTATCCTAGAGAGCCATTATCCGAAACATTGCCTTAAGTTGGCCCTGTGTTTCGGGTATCCATTTTTCAAAGATAGACAGAAAATCAAGGATAACAGCAACAGTTGAAAATTTTTTATATCAGCCTCGTCTGAAACCTTCGCCTTCGGGTAACTGGGTTTCAGATTGCTGACAAAACTCGTCTTTTTAAAGAACACTGGTCTTTCAGCTGAAGTCAAACTTCAGTAAGACTTGTTCTCCAAAGACATGAGTCCATGGACAATTCAGGGATATTGCCTTAACTGAGCCTTGTATCCCAGAGAGCCATTATCCGAAACATTGCCTTAAGTTGGCCCTGTGTTTCGGATATGTGTCTTTTTAAAGAACACTGGTCTTTCAGCTGAAGTCAAACTTCAGTAAGACTTGTTCTCCAAAGACATTAGTCCATGGACAATTCTGGGATATTGCCTTAACTGAGCCTTGTATCCCAGAAAGCTAATATCCAAAGCATTGCCTTCAGTTGGCCCTGTGTTTCGGATATCCAACTTTCAGATGAAGTCAATCTTCAGTAAGACTTGTATCCCAGAAGCATTGCCTTCAGTTGGCCCTGTGTTTCGGATACCCATTTTGAAGAAGTGAAGAAATTGCTTATTCCGCTGAAGTCATACTTCAATTTCTGGGGGCAAGAAGCACTCTCAGTGCAAGTATGTACGGCAGAATTGAAGAAACAGAAACAGTAAAGCATTCAAAAACAAAGCAACTGAAGAAAAGAGCATCAGATATATAATTCATGCTCAGAAATTGAGCTACAAGTTCAATTAAACTGTATCGGCAGCCGCCCACAAGCGGAAAATAACAGCTCACCGAGGTCTTCAGCAAAGCCTCGTCTTCTTCAGCTGCTCTAGCTGCAGCTTCTGCTTCAGCAGCTCTAGAGGACCCTTCTCCTCCTTCGCAAGCTTCGAGAACCCGTGCAACCTCTTCGGCTGTGCGGGCAGCTTCAGCTTCTTCGTCCAGCAGCTGAAACCAGGGGTCTCTCTTCTTCCACCAAGGCTTCTGCCTCTGATACAGAGCAACAGCCTCAATTTGGAAGTGGGAAGAGTCTAGATGAACTTCCCTATGCCTCGGCTCAGTGATAGACGGGGCCCGTTCAGTTACAACTCGTTCTCGGTTGACACCAAGACGAGCGTAGTTAATGCCAACGTTGGTCTCGTCCCGCTCTGAAAAAAGGAAAGGGGAAAGGTTAGCTCAGATAGGTTGGCACAGCATAAAAAAGCGAAGCGAGAGAAGAAAAAGAGAGTTAAAAAGCCTCGGCCCCAGCCGAAGAAGCTTACCATCCTTAAACTTTCGGCTGAGGCCAACAACTGCTAGCATGTTCTCTTGGAAAACGTAATGCGTATCGGGGAGCCAAGTCTCCGGGATATGCTGCATTCGGCCACTGCCCCCCGGTTCGGCAGCTTGCCGAAGATATGTTGCTGATCCAGGTTCGGATCCGCCCCGTTATCTGCGGGGGGACCTAGACTTCCCATTTCGGGATCAGGCTCAGCGAGGTACCGGGGAGCGCTGAAGACGCAAGGGTGGCCCGGATCTGTGGGTGCCCTAACCCAAATCCATTGACCTCTCCAGTCCTTGTCTGAAGAGTCGTTTGGCCACATGGTTAGGTATTGGGGCCGGGACTCAATCCGGTACCACCCAGAACCATGGCTTCCGTGCCCACTTTGAATATTTGGCACTAGCCGATGGAGCTTTTTGAAGCAGTGCAGGTTCGGCACGTACTTGAAGAACTTGCAGACCCATAAGTATGTCATCACCCTTCGGATGCTGGTGGGAGTTAACTGACATAGAGAGATGTTGTAATGGATCAGCAAGTCTCGGACGAATACGTCCAAAGGGAACCTCAGCCCGTACTGAAGCTGTCTTGTGTACACCCCCACATACCCCGGGGGTGGACGATGGATTCTATCGGATGCCGAGGGCATTCGGCACCAATACCCATCAGCTTCAAAAATGCCGTAATGCAACTCAATTTGCTCGGCAAATCGATATTGATCGGCATTCTCCACCCACCATGGGTAGGGGCGGTTCTTTATCATGGCCGAAGCAACTTCGGCATTCTCCCATTCTGAAAACCCGGGGAGGATATCCCAAAGGACAGCGGGAACTTCATCATCCCGTCCAGAAGCG
The DNA here is from genome assembly GCF_001683475.1 of Chenopodium quinoa. Taxonomy (NCBI): domain Eukaryota; kingdom Viridiplantae; phylum Streptophyta; class Magnoliopsida; order Caryophyllales; family Amaranthaceae; genus Chenopodium; species Chenopodium quinoa. The sequence continues at coordinate 14,534 of NW_018743747.1, forward strand.
CTCGGCTCCTCCGTTCTCTGAGGAGGAGCCGAGGAAAGGGGAGTCGCCCTATCCCTTCAGCAGGGTCAGACTCTGGCCTTTGTCCATTCCAGGTCCCAATCCTGTTCCTAGGATCGGGAATCGGCCTTGCTCTTCTTGGAGCACGGGCTCTACCTCTAACTCCTCTTGCCATTGATTATTTCGAAGAAAAAAGTCGAAAGAAAAGGGGAAGGAGTTCGAATTCGAAGAAAAATAAACTGAAATCAAAGGAATTTACCTTAATCTGAAGCGAAAGTTGCCGATTTACGAGTTCGTAGTGGCAAGTCTCAGTTTCTAAGATTAATGCTCGGGGAATTTGCGAAGTTTTGATGCGGGTTCTTGGTTTCTCTCTCGAGAATTCTGGGTTTGTGTTGGTGAATAAGTGAGGAGAGATGACGCGCCTCTGTTTATATCTCCAGGTATGGGATACGAGGAGTCTGCGTTTTAATTTCTCTTAAATACTCCACTAAGTAACCGTTAAACACATGATCTTGTGATTAAACTGCCCATTATCCGTCCAACTTCCACAATCATTAACCGTTGTTATCTCATTAATTACGGTTTAAATTCAAATTTTTGGATTAATTAAATCATTTACTTCCCTCCTTTTCTGAATTAAATCAAACCCGACCCGTCATCCTTCCAAATCGGGTCTGGGGGGCAAGTTGTTTGGGTCCAATTTAGTCCAATTGGGCCTAAGCACTAAATGATCCAATTAAAAGCCCAAGGTCAAGGTTCAACTCTCCAATTGTGCTAAAGTCAAAGGTCAGCCCACAAAGCAAGCCAATTGGGCTAAGGCCCAACCTCTCCATGTATGATGAGGTATAAAAGCCATCATATTGATACATTCAAAGGGAGATTCATTCTGATTCATTCATAGATTCATATGTTCATTCATATATTCTGATATATTCCATAAAAGCCTCAAGCAACAAACTCTCTTGCATAGTGTCTTCTTCTTACACATTGTACTGACTTTAGCATCGGAGGGGCCTTCATCGGCAACACCCCCGAGGCTAGTTTACGTGTGTTTACTGTGCAGGAAACCTTCGGCCCAACATAACTTGGACCGAATCCAGCCTTCCCCATTTCAGCGGACCTTCGGCAAGGTCCCATTGTTTTCACCGAAGCACTCGTGTTAACTTGAAGAGTAGTGGTTCAAAATTCGAATAAGTAAAAAGTAAAAATTGAAGCGTCTCAGAAACGCCATCAATGAGCTTGTCACCTTTCCATATTACACCTACCAAACACAAACACGAATACAAAGATATCTGATTTAAATCTGTTATTAAGAAAACAACTACTTGTATAAGAATTAAGAAATGAAAGGCCTACGCATTGCATACCATCGCAATCAAATAGGAAAGCGTCCACTGAGTTTAATAGACTTGCGCCATTTTCGCCATTCAGAACCTCTGCGCTGCTGCTGTTCATTTCTTGCTCTGTCTTTTCAGATTTTTTTTTATTTATTTTTCATCCTCCTTGTTATCTTTTATTTATTCTACAATGATTTTGGAGTTGCTAAACATCGCTCGCAAATCTCTACATAAAGCCCGCAAATTTTAGTTGAATTGACACTTTTGCCCTTATATGTAAAAAAAACAAAAAAACTCACACACTCTCATCTTCTCTCTTCCGTCTACTCTCTCATCACCTCTCTCTAAAAAAATCTTCAAACTATAATGTCGAGGCGGCAAGGCAAGGAATTGGAGGCAGCGGAGGCGGAGGATATACACTGCTGCATCACATAGTTTACCATTGCCGGACACCATTGGTACGCATCCTTGAAGTTATCCAAGGCTCAATCGTACTCTACCTCTGTGGTAGCTTGCAGGATCTTCCGCCACTTACCATTTAGCAATCTCTCTGCTAAATGTAAATTGTAAATTCTTGTTGAAAATGTGGTAGGCTTTGACTTTCACAACGTTGTTGATGTGTCATGTGCACAATAGATGCTTTGATTCTGGAAACAGCTCCGCTATAGGGGCAAAGAGACCTCTCTCACAATCACTGACGATGGTTGATGGCTGAACATTAGGGCCGATGTAGTTTCTCAACTTCTCCAACACCCAATAATAACTCGCAGCCATCTCATCCGTGACGAGTGCATCACCAATCAGAAAGTTCTGGTTCGTTGGAGCCATCCCAATCATCTCAACCAGTGGGAACTTGTGCTTGTTTGTCTTGTATATTGAATCGATTAAAATCACAGATGGCCAAGACTTGATCATATCAGCACAATAAGGATGCACAAGGAATAAATGAGTCACCTCGAATGTCTCTTCATCAGAATAAAACCAGAACAAGTAACCACGTGCTTGTGCCTGGTGTAGAAACTGCTATATAGGGTTCCTTCCCTCTGACCGTTCAAACCTCAATTTCTATCTACGTTGTAGATGTGTCTTCGGTTCTGGCTGGTCTTCAGGAAATTTCTCTAACACAGATGCTAATATTTTAGCAGGCTTCACTTAAGCATCACTCGTTTCTTTGACAACTAATTTTGCAGCAGGACTTAGGCCGCTTAACTATCGATGACCCAATGGATATACAATCATCTCATGGTTGTGATACCCCCATCTAGAGTAACCCTTCACTTCCCAACCATCACGGCTTCGGTGTTGTCGAACCTTTACTCTGAACTCACACCCACAACCTTTCCGCTTTGTATCAAACCGAATCGCTGTACAGAAATCTCGTTCCTCCCTTTTGTGATAACGGTCGCATCTCAAAATGCGATCCATTCTACTATCCCGTTGAGATTTATGAGTTGCTACTATTAAACAAAAACCAGATCTAATTGCAACCTGTTTTGCCCAATTAATCGCTTGTTGAGCATCTTTGAAGGGACCATCATGTACAAAAATCCCACTATAATCATTCCCGTCTCCACCATAATCCTACAACAATGACATATTATTTTTAAATACATAGAATCATATAAAGATTAAATAAACACATTTAACACATAATTAATTTCTAAATTTTTTATTTGTAAATTTAATTTCTATATTTAACGCATGATTAATTTCAAAATTAACACATAATTAATTTCTAAATTTAACACATAATTATGTATAAAAGCATTCATACAAAATTAACACAATTTTTTTTTTGGAGATTATTAACACATATTTAATTTCAAATTAGTATCAAAGTTCAAAAACCAAAAAAAAAAAAAAAAAAATGAGGAATTGCAGGTGGCTTCTGGCCGGGCCGCAGCCACCGTGGTTGTGGCGTCTGGCCAGGACGTCGTCACCGTGGCGGTGGCGCCTAGCCGGGACGCCACAATCGTGACTGTGGCTTCCCGATCAGACGTCACTACCACGGTGGCGGCGTCCGGCCAGACGCCACAACCACAGTTGCGGCGGCCGGCCAGCCGGGCCAGACACCACCCCCACGGTGGCGTCGGTCAGGCAATACGCCGGCCAGCATTTCGTAATTTTTGACCGAAAAGTACCTCTCTTTCCAGTGACAACGACGACTCTCTGGTGTCCTCGGCGATCCACTATAGCTCATCATTTTTCGTGAGAGAGAATTACGTTTTGGGTAAAAATTAGAAAAAGGGAAAAAGCTTCAAAATAAAAATAATTGTGGGGTTTATGTAGAGATTTGCCGGCGATGTTTAGCAATTGACAAAAATGGATCGAGAACTTCACCTAAAACAATAAAAACTTTTTTTTTTTTGTAAGGCAGCCCCGATATCACAATTAGAGAAACATTAAATGTTTTTCCAGTCTAGTTTTTCCTCTTTAAGTGTTAGACGATATTCACTTCACCTAAAATAATATTAAGTAAAAATAATTTTAGTTCGGTAAAAATAATTTTAGTTCAGTAAAAATAAGTTCAGTTCAGTAAAAATAATTTCAGTTCAGCATAAATAAGTCCAGTTCAGTAAAATTCAGTAATTTTAAAGAAGAAATATAATATAAAATCAGTAAAAATAATTTCAGTTCAGCAAAAATAATTTCAGTTCAGTAAAATTAATTTCAATTCAGTAAAAATAATTGAAGTTCAGCAAAATAATTTCAGTTCAGTAAAAATAATTTCAATTCAGCAAAAATAAGGTGAAGTGAACGGGGCCTTAGAAACTGGTCCATGAGCTAAGTAAAGTAAATGAATTAGAGATAGATAGCTTGGAGAAGCTAAAGAGGTGAACAGCGGCGGAGCCACAACACAGTGAATGGGTGTATAAAATTAGGAAAGCATCAAACAACAAACTATATAAAATTAATTTAAATTCTCAATTTTATAGCCTTTTATGATCATTTCATAAGTTGGTGTATGTGGTCATACTTGCCAATTCCTTGCAAATGGGATCATGTAAGAGCAAATCCCTTATATGAGAACCCCAATTTATGTGAAAATAAATCTAGATCTTTGAATTTTTAATCTAAGGGCCGTGATTATTCCCTAAAAAATCAAAACCAAAAGAGTATTTTAAACCAACCCCCTTATTTATCTCTTTCACCTCTACATTTCTTTCTTTTTCTCTCCTCTCACCTATTGTTTAGTATACATCATCAACTTCACGCCATTAATTTCGAAGAAATTAAGCTTAACTTCTAATCAACCATGACGTCTTTGTATTGTGCTCATATCACCATCATCTTCGCGCCATTAAAAACAAGGAAATTAAGCTCGAATTCAGGTCAATAATTGCGTCTTCGAGCTCCAATCGGCGACAATTATGTTTGCCATCAACAACATCGCCATTAATATCATTGTTATTTACTTTGCAACATCAATAACAAAGAAATCAAGCTCAAAATTCAGACCAATTATGTCATTTTTGAGCTCCTCAACGACAATTATGGTCGCGTGTTCCGGTGAAATTGAAAGATTTCGGCTATCGAAAATGAGTTTAATGAGTTTGTATTATGTGATGATAGTATGGAGCAATTTTCTAAGATTCTAATATAAGTTTGTTCATTTTTATTGTATGTGTTTTTACTCATTTTAATATAGTTTGCTCATTTTAATTTCAGGGGCTCATTTGTAAAGGATATGAGCAGAACAACATGTATTAAATTAACCTTATGAAGTATCTACTTCAAAAATAGGCAGAAAATGAAGTGCATAATATAAACTAGTATACGGTTGGTCTCTTATGGTCCAACAATTGTTTACAATTGTCTCCTATAGTATTGAACATAGAAGTACGGAGCTCCGTCAAACTGAAGATGTTTGGGTAGTGAGTATGAACAAGGTGAAGGAAGTTCCTTCGAAAGCTCTTCCGAGCTATACCTCTAGCATAAGATGGGCGCAGGATCCACCAAGTACAAGAAGTCTCCCCCTGGAAGGAATTCTTTTGAATCTGGAGGATAGGAAGCCATCATCTGTTCCACGTGAGCAGCTATCTGCGGATAGAAGCCTCACAGATCTTCTATAGTGGGGAGTTGAGCTGGAAGTACTTCTTCTTCGTCTGCTTTTTTCATGCACATGCTGTTGAACGGTGGATTGATCAGCTTTGGGTGAAGGTAGGCTTTCCTCAGAATTCATGGTTTGACCTTGATTCTCATAGAAGGAGCTTGCATGAAGTAGATCCACTCGTCGGGGTCCACTTCCGCCCAAGTCATAGTCGGTTTGTCCCGGAAGTACCACATGGATAGGCACAGGCCCTTCCGAACACTTGAGTTGGGGGTTAAAAGGAGGGTGTGGAAATGGTTTTGTCTGAGAAGGTGGATTTTGTTGGTTTTCCAGCAGGGCTTGAGCAATTCCTTGCTAAAAGTAGGGGATGTTTGAGGAGGAAGCTGAGGGGACTGAACTGGGTTCCATTGTTGAAGCTTGGTTGGGGATGAGGAAGCTGGAGAGTGGGTAAGAGAGGTTATGCAAGAGGAGGGTTAGATTCTGTGTTGATAAGTATTAGGTGACTCGTACTTCGTTGCTTTGTCCGCCCGATCGGGCGGACATTGCCCGGTCTGACCGGGCGGAAGAAGAAGAGGTGCCTGGCAAATTCGTTGAAGAAGCTGCTCTCGCGCGCCCGATCGGGCGAGCTTTCGCCCGACCGGGCGAGCCTTCGCCCGACCGGGCGGACATTGCCCGGTCTGACCGGGCGGAAGGGGTTTTTTGGAGTACTTCGGTTGTTGGAAAAGACGTGTTCTCGCGCCCGATCGGGCGGGCCTTCGCCCGACCGGGCGATCTGGGTTTTTTCAGCGATTACGAATTTAATATTTATCATATTGTGATATTGTAACCTAAGTATATCTTAATTAGGAATCACTACTATATAAACTTCCTATTATCATTATTAGGGTAACGGAGAGAGAAACACAAGAGAGAGAATACTTTGAGTGATTAAGTTCTTCATTGTAATCTTTGTAATCTTTGCCAGTTTATAGTGAAATCATTCGATCTCGGTGCCCGTGGACGTAGCTATCACATCGATAGTGAACCACGTAAATTCTTGGTGTTGTTCTTATTGTTTGCATTGAATTTCTTTATTGTTTTCTTGTTTGTTTTCGACCTTTGCTTCCGCTGTCGCACAACAATTGGTATCAAGAGCTCAGGTTCAATCCTTGGAGAGTTTCTTGAAGATAACAATGGCAGGAGATTCAACAATAAGAATTGAGAAGTTTACCGGGAAAAATAGTTTCGGGCTATGGCAAATTAAGATGAAGGCTCTGTTAAAACAACAGCAGATATGGCGTCCGTTGGCTCCAAAGAGTACTACTTCGGAGTCAGGAGACGGACCGACTGACTCGCAGTTAGAAGTTATGGAAGAGAAGGCACACTCTACCATATTACTTAGTCTTGATGATCAAATCATCACGGAGGTTGCTGATCAGGAAACGGCGGCTGGATTGTGGCTGAAGCTGGAGTCATTGTATATGACTAAGTCGTTGACCAACAAATTATTACTGAAACAGCGGTTGTTTAGCCTCCGGATGCAGTCAGGTACTTCCTTACGGGAACATCTAGAAAAACTTAACTCTATTTTGCTTGATTTACGTAATTTAGATGTTAAAATTGATGATGAGGATGCTGCGTTGATTTTACTTGTATCTCTACCGTCTAGCTTTGAGAATTTTGTAGAGTCTTTTGTTGTTGGTAAGGATTCTATAACCTTAGAAGAAGTGAAGGCAGCACTTCATACTAGGGAACTCAGAATGAAAGCTACGAGTGATAATGGGGATAATGGTAGTGGGTTATTTGTTAAGTCCGGAAAGTCTAAAAAGAATAAGGGGTTTAACAAGGGGAACAATGCTGGGTCGGGTGCTGGAAACGGCAAGGATGGATCTAGTAAAACTACTACTAAAACATGTTATTACTGTAAAGAACCGGGTCACTTTAGGAATAATTGTCCGGTGAGGAAAAACAAGTCCCAGGCTGCTGTAGTTGAAGAGAAACCGAATGAGAGCTATAATTCAGAGGAAGATTTAGCATTAGTCAGTTCTGCTAGGTCTGATGATTTATCTGATAACTGGGTTCTAGATTCAGGGTGTTCGTTCCATATGTGTCCACGTCGAGATTGGTTTGATACATATGAACCTCGCAATGGGGGTATGGTTATAGTCGGTAACAATGCTCCATGTAAGGTCACAGGTATTGGTTCCATGAGGTTGAGGACTGTTGATGGGCGGAGGTTAACTTTGACTAATGTACGGCATGTTCCTGCTTTAGGAAAGAATCTGATTTCATTGGGTACCCTGGATGAATTGGGGTACAATGGTGTGTTTTCAGATGGGGAGTTGTGTATTTTCAGAGGTTCTGAGTTGGTACTTAAGGGTATCAAAAGGAACACCCTCTATGTTTTTGAGGGTGTTACACTGCCTAGTTCTGCGGTTTGCGCATCTGTATCTCACCAGGAGATGACTAAGATTTGGCACATGAGGCTTGGTCATATGGGGGAGAAGGGGATGCAGCTATTGTCCAAGAGGGGTCTTCTATCCGGGGTCAAGGTTGCCAACCTTGAATTTTGTGAGCATTGTGTGTTTGGTAAGAAACACAGGTCAAAGTTCAGCAAGGGTGCTCACATTACTGATGCAGTGCTCGATTACATCCATTCAGATTGCTGGGGTCCATCTAGAGTTGAAGGTATGGGAGGTTACCACTATTTTGTGTCATTTGTTGATGACAAGTCCCGATACACATGGCTTAGGTTGCTTAAGTCAAAGGATGAGGCCTTCAAAGTTTTCAAGCAATGGAAAGCTTTGGTGGAAAATCGACAAGGAAGGAAGATCAAGAAGCTACGAACGGACAATGGGCTAGAGTTTTGCAAAGACGAGTTTAATCAGTTCTGTGCAGATGAGGGTATAGGTCGGCATCATACTGTCAGGAAGACACCACAGCAGAACGGTGTAGCAGAACGGGTTAATCAGACACTGCTAGAGAGAGTTCGATGCATGCTCTCTAATGCAGGGCTTGGGAGGAGGTACTGGAGTGAAGCTGTGTTAACAGCTTGTTATGTCATTAATAGGGGTCCTCATTCTGGAATTGATTCCAAGATTCCGTTTGAGATCTGGAGTGGTAAGTTGCCTAATTTTTCGAATTTGAAGATTTTTGGTTGTGTTGCTTATTATCATGTTATTGAGGGTAAGCTGGATCCACGAGCCAAGAAGGGGTGTTTTGTTGGGTACGGGGATGGTGTGAAGGGGTTTAGAATTTTTTCACCTTCGGAGGGTCGGGTCATTCTTAGTAGGGATGTTACTTTCGATGAAAACACCATGTATTCAATTAAAAATGCAGAGATTTCAGATTTGAGAAGGGAAGGAGACAATTTATTACAGACAGATGGGGTACTTGAGGTACATCAGTCTACCATTGCTGATTTACCTCGGGTACAATATATTGATGATGATGCTGATGTTCCAGTGCCGGGTACTCCTGAACCTGAGATTACTCCTACTCATTCTAACTCTGGGGATGAGGTGGAGCAATCTAATCAGGGGTCATCTAGTCAACCTGACACCATTCTTGAGATGCCTAAACGAGTTATCAAGAAGCCTGTTAGATTGATTGAAGAGATGGAGGGAAGAAATTGCTGTGTTGATGCGATGACAGGTTATGCATTGAGTGTAGCTGATGATGTAGAGTCATTTGAACCTGCCACATATAAACAAGCAATTAGTTGTAGTGAGTCTGCGCAATGGCTTGCCGCAATGGGTGAAGAGATGCAGTCTCTTTACAAGAACAGAGTGTGGGAACTGGTAAAGGTACCGGAAGGGAGGAAGCTTGTGGGTTGTAAATGGATTTACAAGAAGAAAGAAGGGTTGTCGGAAACTGAGCAAATACGTTTTAAGGCTAGGCTAGTTGCTAAGGGGTTCAGTCAGGTAGAAGGGGTTGACTTTGTTGAGATATTCTCACCTGTGGTTCGACATACTTCTATCCGTGTGTTATTGTCAATTGTAGCACATTTTGATCTTGAGCTGGAGCAGTTGGATGTTAAAACGGCCTTCCTTCATGGCGATTTGGAGGAGGAGATTCTGATGAAGCAGCCCGAAGGATTCGAAGCTCCTGGAAAGGAACACTATGCCTGCAGATTGCTAAAGTCATTGTATGGACTTAAGCAATCCCCCCGACAGTGGTACAAAAGGTTTGATTCTTTTATGGTTTCACAAGGTTTTGACAGGAATTCATATGATTGCTGTGTGTATCATAGTAAGCTGGATAATGGTTCCATGATTTATCTTTTGTTATATGTTGATGACATGTTGGTTGCCACAAAGAATAAATCTGATATTGCTAGATTAAAGGAGATGCTTAACTCGGAGTTTGACATGAAAGACTTGGGTGCAGCTAGGAAGATTTTGGGTATGGAGATCTACAGGGATCGGGCTAGAGGTAAGCTTTTCTTGACTCAGAAAAGCTACATTGAAAAGATTTTGTCTCGTTTTGGGATGGAAAAATCGAAGCCTATAAGTACGCCAACTACTGTTAGTTGTAAGTTGTCTTTGTCTATGTCACCTCAATCAGAGGAGGAGTTGTCTTATATGTCTAGAGTTCCATATGCGAACGCGGTTGGTTGTTTGATGTATGCTATGGTCTGTACTAGGCCGGATATTGCGCATGCTGTTAGTGTTGTAAGCAGGTTTATGGCTCGACCTGGGAGGGAACACTGGCAAGGGGTGAAAAGGATTTTTCGCTACCTGAGAGGGACAGCTGATATTGGTCTTGTGTACGGGAATGGTAAGGAATGCTTGGTCACTGGGTACAGTGATTCTGATTATGCAGCTGATGTGGATACCAGGAGATCTGTGACTGGTTATGTGTTCACTTTGGGTGGTTCTGTGGTTAGTTGGAAGTCTACATTGCAGTCATCAGTTACGTTGTCAACTACTGAAGCTGAGTATATGGCTCTAACTTCTGCAGCTAAGGAGTCTATTTGGCTCAAAGGCCTAGTAGGTGAACTGGGTATTGCACAGGATTTTGCTACAGTGTATTGTGATAGTCTAAGTGCGATTTGCTTAGCTAAAGATCAAGTACACCATGATCGGACGAAGCACATTGATGTCAGGTATCATTTCTTACGTACTGACAAGAGGATTAAGGTGAAGAAGATTGGGACTGCTGACAACCCGGCTGATTTCTTCACTAAGCCTGTTCCGTTTAGCAAGTTTAAACATTGCTTAGACTTGCTAAATATTGATTACTACGTGATGTAGTAGGCCCTGAGGGGCGAAGTTGGGGAGCTCCTGGTGTAGGTGTGTTGGCATTAAGGTGGAGCTTGCCCGGGGCTTGTGATGCAGGTGGAGCATTATGAGTTGTTATACTTGGAGACGAGTATGTGATGGGTCTTGGTTGAAGACTTATCGGGATGTATGGCTTATGCATGAGTCCTGCATCGGGTTTGGCTTGAGATGTTTTTTCACTATGTCTTGATGGGGTCGTTTGCTGACTACGAGTTCTCGTCAAGGTGGAGATTGTTGATAAGTATTAGGTGACTCGTACTTCGTTGCTTTGTCCGCCCGATCGGGCGGACATTGCCCGGTCTGACCGGGCGGAAGAAGAAGAGGTGCCTGGCAAATTCGTTGAAGAAGCTGCTCTCGCGCGCCCGATCGGGCGAGCTTTCGCCCGACCGGGCGAGCCTTCGCCCGACCGGGCGGACATTGCCCGGTCTGACCGGGCGGAAGGGGTTTTTTGGAGTACTTCGGTTGTTGGAAAAGACGTGTTCTCGCGCCCGATCGGGCGGGCCTTCGCCCGACCGGGCGATCTGGGTTTTTTCAGCGATTACGAATTTAATATTTATCATATTGTGATATTGTAACCTAAGTATATCTTAATTAGGAATCACTACTATATAAACTTCCTATTATCATTATTAGGGTAACGGAGAGAGAAACACAAGAGAGAGAATACTTTGAGTGATTAAGTTCTTCATTGTAATCTTTGTAATCTTTGCCAGTTTATAGTGAAATCATTCGATCTCGGTGCCCGTGGACGTAGCTATCACATCGATAGTGAACCACGTAAATTCTTGGTGTTGTTCTTATTGTTTGCATTGAATTTCTTTATTGTTTTCTTGTTTGTTTACGACCTTTGCTTCCGCTGTCGCACAACATTCTGTGTAAGGCACGATAGAAGAAAGGGACGGCTGAGATTTAATCTGGAGAGATGGACGGCTATCAGATAACGATAAATCCAGAGGTTGGGAGGATGACACGTCATTGTTGTCACATGCAGAAGGTATTCGTCAAAATATTGAAATTTGAATGGTTTGGGCGGGAATTAGAGGAGATAGAGTTTTGCTTAGGTTTTTAGGATTTCCGATTGATCACCTGAGTCCAACCATTTGAGGTAGCAGCCACCTCACCATAAAGGGTGCCAGGAGAGTTGCCCAATCCAAATACCTGTTTTCTTCGGCTGTGCAATATCAACCAGAACTTGAAATTCCTTCTCCCTGTATTTGAGTCGAGCTTGATGAATTTTCCAAGAGAGTTCCCTATGTTCTTCAAGAATTAAGGGGCGAAGAATTCAAGAGGGAGGTTAACCCAATCAGGGTATAATGAGATTGATGCTTCCGACGGCTTAAATCCAGGCATCCAAGGTTGAACATCGAGGAAGGTGGAGTTTATAAACCATGGTCCACCTTCAAGGATTTTTGGAAGTAAAGCAGGTGGGGGTTTGACCACAAAGAAGCCTCTACCAATGGCAGAGAGAGAAACCGGTGTGGGTAAATTCCAAAGCACCACCAAGCGCTGGATGAGAAAATCCGTGGCAAAAGATTTCCCCACAGGTTTGATTACTGAAGAAGACCACGGTGATATCAGGGAAGACAGGGTGGAGATAGGGAGAGGGATGAAGGATTCAACCTCAGGATTGAAGGCTTGAGGGTGGTCAGAGGAGCATAGAGGGTGTTCTTTCGGAGGAGGACAGAAGGGCAGCTTTAAAGGTGGTGGCAGAGCGTGGATTGGGTAGGGGTGGAGGTTCAGGAGGGGAGGGTTCTCTTTCTCAATCTCTCTCATGGTTTCGTTCGCATAACCTGAAGCATTTATCTGTGTATGATTATGATGGTGTAAAAATGCCTGGTTGGTTAACCCTTCTTCCAAATATTGTAGAGCTTAATCTGATTAGATGTTCGGAATTAGAGTACTTGCCATGCATGGGAAATTTGGGTCATCTGAAATCCATTCAACTTAGTAATTCAGAAAACTTGGAGTACATAGGAGTAGATGATCCTTCATGGGCTAATTCTTGTTCAGCGATGCCTATATCTGGGTTGGGAAGCTCTGATAAGGAACTATCATTCTTTCCCTCCCTTGAAGAAATTTGGTTAAAAGGTCTGCCCAAGTTGAAAGGATGGAAGACAACAGTGGCAACAAGCTCCAATCACAGCGATTACTACCATGTTTTTCCCAACTGCAGACATTGAAGATATACAGTTGCCCGGAGTTGACATGTCTTCCGTCATGTCCTAATTTGGAAATCCTAGATTTAATCGACCTCAACAAAGGGCTGCAAATAATAGAAAGGAAAAGTGATGAAGTTGCTCCTGCATCCTCGTCTACGTCTACACCCGGTTATGAGATTGTAACTCCCAAATTACAGTGTGTTAGTATCTTCATGAAATGCCAACCAGTTCATCAGCTACAACCAATCAAATGCCCAATCATCACTTCAATTGATCGTTCTTAAGTCTGTTCAGGGACTATCAAACACAGTACATGCTTATGAACTCATCAGTTACTACTGTTCGTTCGTTCGTACGAACTCTTCAAGATCCGTAGGCCATCAATTCATCAGTTTGTATATTTATGTTATAATTAGTAAATGATTGGACCTCCTTTGTTTCCTTTATGATTGATTTGGGTGTGCCACTAATACTCTTCTTTTTAATCATATTTTCTGATTTGATGTAATTTTTCTTATTCAAAGATAAAAGGCTGATTGGTTTTCAGTCACTAACTCAAGTTTAATAAGACACTTGACTTGTGAGCTTAAATGCTAGTGACGATTACTTGATAGTTGATATCTACAAAGTATAGTTTCTGTCTTAACTCTCATGAAACCATCTACTGCTATTTTAATGTACTTCCTTTTGTTGCTTATAAGATATGTCAATTGTCAATAACGTTTCTTCAAATCTACAACATCGTTAATGACTTTTGTTCTGTTGCAGATTAATATTTGCCTTGGATACGTTCACAACAATATAAGAAGTATTATTATCTTAGCGGGAGGAAACAGGTTTCTCAGCTAAGATTTTTGGGTCACTTGGCTATAGTTGTTTTTCAACTGAGTTTCAGATTGATTGGTGTACAGTCAGGCGTCTATGTTGTACTTCGTATAAATCTATGCGCAGCTGGCCTGGAACAGAACTCAAGACGGAAGTGCAATTTCAAGGGACTAGTGTTTAGAAATTCTGTGTAAGTTGGTGCCAATGTACTTGAGCTGATATTATAAGATGTTCAGTGCGTGGTATATTTAAGGCATGATTAGACTGAAAAAGGCAATCCTTTATGGCCTTCTTTGTTTGTAGTCAATCCTGAGGAGGCAAATTCAGAGTGCTATTTTTTTTTTCTGGGATCATGCTCTATTGGAACAGGCAAATAGCCATCCCCAACTTGATCATTTAATTGTTAATCTGGCTGCACAGGCGCACAGCACACCCCTTTCTTAAAATCTGCGTTGGAAGGGCACACCATATGTCGCGAGCACTTTCAAGGTGAAGAATCCTTGCTGAAAAGTTCACCTTGAAAGCTCCCGCTTTATGAATTTTTTTTTTATGAGAAAGCGACATGTGTACAGATTTGGAGAAATATGATGTCAGAATGTTTTGTTTTAGTAATAGTTAATAAGTAATCACAAATTCTTGATTAAGGTGGATTTTTATTAAGTCATTGTAAGATGGGTTAAAGTTTCTCTAAAAATATTTAAAGTTACCCTTTTATACTACAAAAGTTACTATTTTTATAACAAATAATCTTACCCTTAAAAAATATTTATAGTGTATTAGATTAATCATATTAGCCTTCAAAGCATGTATTTATTAGAAATTACACATTAAAATACAATCAAACTTATACAAATTAAAAGTTACCCTTAATGAGATTAAAGTTACTATCAAAATTGTTAAAGTTACCCTTAAATTGACCGTTTTACAATAAAATTAACGTAAGTGACGTGCCTTACACAAGACTTATTGATAAATAATATATAATAAAAACATGATAATCATATTTCCTCTATTTACTGAAGTATTGTGATGAAGTTAATGTATAATAATAGGAACTTGATAAGTTATTTAAAAAGTTAAAAGCAAATTATTATAGAGTCTTATAGATTATTTGTAGCTGTCATTTATATTTATTATTAATAATTATATATATTGTGTATTGAAAATATACAAAAAATATTTATTATTTGACTAAAAATATACTTAATTTAATTTAAGTTATAAGTATAATATTTTAAAGGATAAGCATGAGAGAAATTTTTTTAAAAAAAATTCAAGAGAGGGCTAATGAAGCTAGGACAATTCTTTTTTTTCAAAAAGTTGTTAGGTTTCAACAAATTAAGGTCAGAAACATTCGAACTAAGGTGAAGGAGGAAACAAAAGAGATAGATGCATACACAATGATTGAAGCAGAGAAGATTCATTCGAACTAATCAGAAAAAATTAAAGTCAGAAACATATAATAATTTAGGTGAAGCTGCACATAGAGGGAACACTAATTTTTTTCCATGGGGAAAACCTGATATATTATTATATTGGTTCACGTGATTTTTTAAAGTATGTTTCATAGTTTTATTAGATAACATTAAAATTAATAGTGCGCGGACATTTAATACTATATATATAGTTTTAATATCTAGATATTTTTATTACTATTTTCATTTAGTTTTATCTAATAAAACTAGATATCTAATAAAAATAGTAATACGTGTCACACTTAACCTATTAAACTAGATATTTTTATTACTATTTGTTTAAATTTTATCTTTTTTTTGAAACTAAATGTCTAATAAAAACAGTAATACGTGTCACACATAACCTATTAAACTTTTATAAATAGTGTGTGGATATTTATGCCCTTAAAAAATATTAATTTACTTATTTGATTTCGTTAATGTTATTTGCCTCTTTTTTAAAATTCTTAAGAATAGAATCTGGATATTCATATTTTTTTTTTATTTGCATATGTTCCCCTATTAATGTCATCAACAACTAAATTTGTGATGTAATATTAAATTTTAATAACCTTCTCAGACATAACTAATTATGACACGCATATTGTGTGCGTTTGTTGTCCTAGTACTTCTAACATTACTAGGGAGTAGTGTATTCGCATGTGTGCTAGGTTTGACCGGGGAATATTACCTTGACAAAATGACAACGGTTTCACTTTGGTTCAAACAACAAACTCTAGTATTCTTCTGATTTTCGTATAGTCATATTTCGCCTCGCTGATCTGCTAATTCAATCTTCAACCTTTGTTCAATCAAATCCGAAATGGAGGGAGAAAAAGATGAGAGAGAAAGATTTAAGCAAGTATATCAACAACTGAAGACGGAATTGCTAAAAGATCCTGCTTTTGAGTATGACCATGTCTCCCGTCAATGGCTTCATCAGGTCATTCTTTTCTTCTAATCCTATTTATCAATTTTTAATCTTTGTCTTCTTCGTAATTAATTAACGCTTTCTCATTCTTCAAACAGATGCTGGATTATAACGTTCCTGGAGGTACAATTTTCCATTTTTCAGTGGGATTCTGTGTTTTTGTTATCAGTCGTATATTAATTTATAGTCTCTAATTTTATTTATTTTTTGTAATGAATTTTTGGGTCAGGAAAATTGAATCGGGGGTTGTCTCTAATTAAAAGCTATGAATTATTAAATGACGGGAAACAAATCCCAGAAGATGGCCTTTTCCGTGCTTCTGTTCTTGGCTGGTGCATTCAATGGGTATGCCATTTTTTTTTTATTCACTCAATCAACGGGTCCGTTTGGTATTACTATAGTTTTCTGTTTTCGGAAGTCATACGATATAATATACGGAGTACTTTGTAAAAAATTAAAAATTAGTCAAACCTAACGAAATTAACATTTGACAATTGTTCAGAAAACTAAAAAAAAAATAAAACGACAACGAACAAGACACTCCCATTTCTGGTTTTATGATTTCAGAGAACCTCTGCTACAAATGATCATTACTGGAAACGTAAAAACGACAACGAGTGGTCAAGTATCTAAAAATCATTTTCCTGCTTTGTTTTATTAAAACACTTAACATCCTTCACTATTATATAATATCATATTAGCAAGCTAAAATAAAAAAATTAAACTTATAGCCTATCAATAATTTACAATTACCAATACTAAACAAGTCATTTTGATAAATCATACTTCTTATATCAAAGTGAGAATCATAGTCAGGAGATCATCCTCTTGTTATGATTTTATGTATAGTATTCAACTATAATTAGTCAAATAAAGTATACATACTTTTTGTAAGAACCAGTAAACATAGTTATACAGCTAATACAATTTTACAAGGATCAAAAGACAAACCAAGTTAAAAATAATTAATATTACCTTAATCCATTTATAACAAACAGCTTGTGGGCATGTAACAAACTTTTCTTCATCATTCCACCCAAAACCACTTGCACTTGGGCTAAGCATCTCCGTGATAGCATCAAATTGTTTCTTTAGATGCTTCACTCTTGATTCAATATGAGGCTTGGCTTTTTTCCACATCCAGGCAATTTTTGTAGCATTATAGCTTCTAACTTAGCATAAGCGCCACTCTTAAAATTGACCATTATCCGCTTTCCAACCACCAATATCCCAAAGTTGGCCTCAATAAGTGCACGATCCTATTGACCATCTTGACAGTAATCTAGTAGTATTGCTACTACTACCACCTTGCGTAGAATTTCCTTTTTGAGTAGAAGGTTGACTAATCTGTAAAATGCAACAAATAGAGTACATAATACTACTGTCTATGGAAATATTGTATACTTCAATTTAATAACATCACAAGTGTGTCCAAAACAAAGCATTACATAAGTCAAAACATTGTCATTACATAAGCCAAAACATTGTCATTACATAAGCCAAAACAAACCATTCAATACTTAATATCATGCATTACAAGTAAAAATGCTCAGGAGAAAAGAATTTTTTAACTAGAATTAGTCAAGTGTTTCTGCTTTGAATCCATGCATTATACATGTCATTTGCTAGTTCCTGTCTAAAAGCATTCCACATTCCACTTGTTTCCATAATTTCAATATTATCACCATCATCTTCTATGTTATCTTCAAGTAGAGACTCCATAGGATCAATAGACATATAAGTGCGAATGAAGTTATGCACAAGAGCACAAGCCAAGATAATTCGACTGACGGTCTTTCGAGGATACCAAGTTTTTTGTCTTAGGATACCCCATCTCATGTTTAGTAATCCAAAGCATCTCTCTATGACGTTCCTTGCCTGAGAATGCTTCATGTTGAAATATTCACCTGCTGACACAGGAAGAGCACCACTTTTCCAAATGCTCAAGTGGTACCTTTGGCCTCTAAATGGTGTTAAAAAACCCTCACAATTCATGCACTCAGCATCACATAAATAATAATTAACCTAATACCAAACAATAAAAGCTATAATCATTTCTATTTCATAGAGTTGTTATATGATGTATAGAAAAAATAACTAACTCTATAACCTTGAGGACTTTTAATGGACTTTGTCTAGACAAGGCATCATGTAGTACTCTATTATC
This sequence comes from Chenopodium quinoa, assembly GCF_001683475.1. NCBI lineage: Eukaryota > Viridiplantae > Streptophyta > Magnoliopsida > Caryophyllales > Amaranthaceae > Chenopodium > Chenopodium quinoa. The sequence continues at coordinate 32,716 of NW_018743747.1, forward strand.
ATGTGCCGAACCCTCCCAACTAGGTAATAAATATATAAATTGCATATCCCGCGTACAAGCAGCGAAGACATTGGTAGTAAGATCTCCTTTTCTGTTTCTGAACCTAACTTTGTCCTTATCACCTACACGAACCTTAAAGTGTGTGCCATCCAAAGCACCTAAGCAATTCTACAAAGAAAAAAAAATCCCATTTATCACTAAACCAAATCTTCAAACATATATTAATATTTAATTTGCATAGCAAAGATCACTTACTTTAAACCACTTCCACCTATCATCTTGACAATTTTTAGTCACTGCTGTAGGTTTTTTTGAACAAGATATGATGACATCTAAGGAGAGCTTGTAATACTAAATTGAAATGCCTTGAAACAGTCTCACCACTTATTCTAAAGTGTTACCGAATTCTTCGATTTTTGTATCATGAGAAAGTGTAAAGAGAAATAAAGCCACCATTTCATCCAAACTAGTGTTCCTATTTCCTTGCAACTTGCCAACATCCCTAAGCATCTCACATAACTTATAAAAACAAGCCCTATCCATTCTAAGGTTATCCAAACATGCTATGTCACTCCCTTGGATCATAGGTCTAACATTTAAAATTCTAGCGGTTATCCGGTTTTCAAGTGTATCATCAAACACAAAAGATATTGGCTTAGGAACTTTAATATTTGTAATGGAAAGAAGATACATGAGTTGAAGTAATGTAGCCATAATCATGACCATAATCTGCCTATATATCACAATACAAGTCATTGCAATCTTCTTTTGTTTACTTAAAGGGATGCGAGCCATCACTGTATTGCAAAAAAAAAAAAAAAATTACAAACTCAAAGATTATGATCAAAGATGCAAATATCTAGTAAATCAATAGATACTACACTAGCTATATAAAACAATATGAATTTAACAGAGGCTACTATCATTCCATAGGCCACACAATTAAAAATAAACAAGCACTTACAAATTATATAATTAAGCACCATTTGTTTCTACTAAGAAATAGATACAAACATGACCATGATTCTAATTAAATGCATCACCATAAACCTTGCATATAAGGTGTTTAATAACATTAGAAAGAAAAGCTGACTAGTCTAGCAAGCTCCATAATACCTCAACAATAATAATCAAACCAAATAGGTATTGATTAGGGGATTTTTATCCACCAAGCGCCGTTTGACAAGTGGACCAACCAGGTTCCGCCACGCGTCCTCCACGGACCACTTAAGACACGCCACGTGTCCACCCATGCCAAATGGGACAACCGGCCATCAAGGCCCATTTCAGTCTAGAAGCCCGATCGGCCCTAGGTTTACCTTAAACCTAGAGAGTTGCACGCTTCCCAAGGCTATAAATACTCGATTAATCCTCATTAATCAAGGGACCGAAGAATTTACGGAACACACTAATAACCGGCTGATTTCGCTAGCAAAGCAGATTACCTACATTAAATACTCTCACCTAGAGAGACCTTATTACTTTAATTTCTGTGTTAATTACTCCTTAATCAGGTACTAACTTGACCGTTGGAGGCGGAGCTCTCAGGAGTCTCCGTTATTTTGCAGGTACAGGCGTCCGGTTCCAGTCTCGGAATTGTAACTCTCCCGCAGGACATCAGAAAACCCCGAAACATTTGGCGCCGTCTGTGGGGAGAGTACTTCAGAGATGGCATCCAAGTCTGTACCGACCCCAGAAGAGAGGCGTCCCCTAGACGACCCTCAAGTTCAGTCGGACCATGATACCGAAAGTGAATTTGAAGTTGAAACTCATACAGCTCCAGACGGGACCCTAAGGGCCCGCCGTACCCGTCATACTGAAATAAGGGAACGGGAGTATCTTCAAACAGGAAGCGAGCCAGCAGGCGCACCGCTTGCTCGGCAACAGCCGACTGATGGGTCTGCTCCCATCACAAGGAACGAACTCATGACCTTCATGAGGGGATTCAAGGGAGAGATCCAAGAGTTGATCAACAAAAAACCGCCTGCTTCAGTCAAAGAGCAGGCGGCCAAAAAACCTTCCACTTCACTGAAGAGGAAGCCAGTTCAAGGGCGAGAGGCGACTCCCCATCCTAAATCTAAGAAGCGGGAGCCGTCTGCTCTTGATTTCACAAAACTCCGTTATCCTACGGGAAATAGGAAACCGGTTCGTCATATTCAGGCGGACGGGTCAAAGCAAACGTTCACAGATGCTCGGCACCTGCTAGAGCAGAAGAAGAGTGACCGATTATCAGAGTCGGCTTCTACTTCAAATTTTCAGGACAGTTTGCGAAATGCCTCGATGAGGCCAACTCAGTCGTACCATGAGAGTCAGTCAGGCGGCACCTCCCGTCAGTCTGGCTTTCATAGTGCGCAGGCGGTACCAAATTTACCATTTGTGCCGCAACAACAATATTTTATGCAGCCACCTCCATTTGGTGGACCTGCAGCAAAAAACGTCCAACCTATGGACTGGCAGCTACGGCTGCTTAGACTTGGTGAACAGCCGTCGGCCTTCTCCAAGGAAATTACTGAAGCCGCTCAGCCGGCCAAAGTAAAAAATGTTTTAGTAGGCGCCTATGATGGCACTACTAACCCGGAAGACCATCTGATGGCATTCACCAACCTGATGTACCTTCAAGGGTTGGATGATCCCACTTGGTGCAAGTGTTTCCCAGCAACTCTCAAGGGAATTGCACAGCAATGGTTCGGCAACCTGCCGACTGGTTGTGTAAACAGTTTCAGGACGCTTGCTTACTTATTTGCCTCCAACTTTGCAATGAACATCCCTGCGAAGAAAACGACCCTTGATTTGGGAACAATTCAGCAGGGTGAAAAGGAGGGGCTTCGTTCCTACATCAGGCGGTTCAACCTGATGAGAATACAGATTCAAGGATTACCGGATGAGGTAGCTTATACTGACTTTTTTAGAGGTCTCAAAGACGGGTCTACTTCAAATTTGATTTAGTTCGAAAAAGGGTGGCGACTCTTCAAGAGGCCTTGATTGAAGCAGAAGCCTATATACAGGCGACTGATCTGTGTACAATGAAACAGTCGGACGGGAAGAGGTTCGACAATAGAGAAGGACGACAGAAACAGTCGTCCAACAAAGATGAAAAAAGAAAAGGGGTCTGGGCGGCTGATTCCTCTAAACAGCCGGCCAAGAAGAAAAAGGAATTCAAACCATACTCCCAAAGTATGTGTTTAACAAGGATAACCAGTTTATCCTAAAAGAAATAAAGGGACGGCTCTCAATTGAGAAACCGCCCCCCATGAAGGGTTCTGCGAGCAACCGGACCAAGACAAAATCTGTGTTTATCATGATGACATTGGTCATCACACCAACGACTGCATTAGTCTCATGCGGTACCTAGACCGCTTGGCTGATCAAGGTGATCTTGACACTTATGTCAAGAAATCTACGGGGAATACTTCCTCAAAAAAGCAGTCGGCCAAAAAGAATCAACAGGCCGACAGTTCCGATACAGATGATGCAGTCGTCTACACCATTGCAGGCGGCTTCTCAGGAGGCGGCCCCACTATTAGGGGCAACAAAGATAATATAAGGCGGTTAGATGTAAATTCCGTTCACCAAGAACGACCGTCCAAATATACATTTCCTGAGATTGTCATCACTGAAGAGGATCTAGGAGGAATAAGGGGGCCGCATGACGACCCTCTCGTTATTGAATGTAAAGTGGCCAACCAGAGAGTTGGTCGAATCCTCATAGATACTGGGAGCTCTTCAGATCTCATCAGCAGCAAATGTCTGTCAAAACTGAAATATCAGACGGACTGCATACATCCGGCCTCCCACCCTTTAATAGGGTTTGGAGGAGGAGTCGTCCACCCACTGGGACGAGTTGATCTACCCGTCCGCCTGGGCGAAAAAGGGGAAGGACGACACATGGTAGTCCGATTCCTAGTTGTAGAGGAACTCTCTGCCTACAACATGATTCTGGGTCGCCCAACCCTGAATAGTGCCAAGGCTGTTATAATCCCGTCACTTATGCTGCTTAAGTTTGAAAGGGACAATGGAACAGTCGGCTCCCTAAGGGGAGATCAGAGGATGGCCCGAGAGTGCTATCTCTCGGATGTCAAACCCACTGCTAAGGCCACTGGGTCAAGTGGAGAAAAAACAGACCTTGACAACGTCAAGGAAAGTGCGCCTGTTCAAGAAACAGGCGACAGAAAAAGAAAGGCGTCCCAGACAGAGTCCGCCAGAAAGGCAAGAAAATAGCAATCATTGGCAGAGGACCGGCCGGATGAGTTCCGCCCTCAGCCGGCTGGTGAGCATACGGACCTGATATTAGACGACTCCCGCCCTGACCGAACAGTCAAAGTTGGGACGACTGCTCTGAGAAACCTTGGTGATGACTTTCACAACCTGTTGAAAGAATACAAGGACATCTTTGCATTTGAAGTCCATGAAATGCCAGGCATTAGTCCTGATCTGGCAGTACACAAACTCGCTGTGGATCCAAAAAAGAAGCCGGTACGGCAAAAGAAGCGGAACCATGGTGAAGAAAGAGGTCAGGCGGCCGCCGCCGAAGTCAAAAAATTACTTGATGCAGGGTTCATTCGGCAATGTTACTTCCCAGATTGGGTTGCAAATGTGGTACTTGTTAAAAAGCCGAATGGCACCTGGCGAATGTGTGTAGACTACACAGACTTGAACAAGGCGTGCCCCAAAGACAGTTACCTCTGCCCAAAATTGATAACCTGGTCGACTCAACAGCCGGCCATGCCTTGATGAGTTTTATGGACGCCTATTCTGGTTTTTCATCAAATTCCTTTGTGGAAGAAAGATCAGGAGAAGACGGCCTTCGTCACTGATCAGGGATTATACTGTTATACGGTCATGCCGTTTGGTCTTAAGAATGCCCCGGCTACATTCCAACGAATGATAAACACAGTGTTCTTTGATCAGATTGGGAGAAACGTCGAGGCATACATTGATGATATGATTGTTAAGACTAAACTTCAGAAAGATCATCTGACGGACCTCCGAGAAACTTTCGCCACACTCAGGCGGCACCATGTCATGCTCAATCCCAAGAAATGTGTATTTGGAGTTGAGTCTGGGAAATTTCTCGGATTCCTTATCAACCAGAGAGGAATAGAGGCGAACCCTGAGAAGGTACAGGCGGTCGTTTGACATGCAGTCGCCTCGTACCGTCCGAGAGGTTCAGAAGTTAACAGGTTGTCTGGCGGCCTTGGGAAGATTTCTAAGCCGATCAGGCGACAAATGCCTATACTTTTTCCAGGCAATTAAGAAAAAGGCAAGGTTTGAATGGGGGCCGGATGCTGAGGCCGCCTTCCAGAAATTAAAGGTTCACTTGCATTCCTTGCCAAGGCTGGTCAGCCCTTTGCCCAAAGAAAATCTCTACATGTACCTGGCCGTCTCTGATCATGCGTTAAGCGCGGTGCTCCTTGCTGAAAGGGACGGCTGTCAACTTCCGGTCTACTTTGTCAGTCACGTACTGAAAAATGCCGAGTTGAGGTATCCCCTAGTGGAGAAATTTGGTCTTGCACTCTTCATGGCTGTTAAAAAATTGAAGCCCTACTTTCTGGCACATGCAGTCGTCGTGTATACCGACCAACCGATCAAACGGCCCCTTACCACCATGGAGTCCTCCGGACGAATGATCAAATGGGCCATAGAAATGCAGAGTCTCGAAGTTACTTTCGAGCCTAGAAAAGCAGTGAAGGGGCAAGCCTTTGCTGACTTTATTGTAGAGATGACTCGTCCTCCTGACTCTCAAGTTCCAGACCAAGTCTGGAAGGTATATGTGGACGGAAGCTCTACTTCAAACGGTTGTGGAGCAGGCGTCGTATGTCAATCTCCAGAGGGCGACAGGTTCGAGTATGCTCTACGCTTCAGTTTCCAGGCTTCAAACAATGAGGCAGAATATGAAGCTTTACTAGCCGGGATCCGCATGTGTAAGGCGGCCGGGGCAAGGAAAATAGACGCCTGTTCTGATTCACAACTGATAGTGAGTCAGTACAATGGCGAATACGAAGCAACACATCCGGCCATGATCAAATATTTACAGGCGGTCCGACAAGCAGTCGGCTCCCTTGAGGATTTCCATCTGATCCAAGTACCGAGATCAGAAAACAACCAGGCAGATGCACTCTCGAAATTAGCATCATCCGCCTCCTCCGATACTCCTCGAACTGTGTTTTGGGAAGTAATGGAGAAGAGAAGCATCGAGGAAAATCCTATTGGAATTCTAGACAGAAGCTCAACCTGGATGGATTCAATCAGGGCATATCTGACAAACGGTACACTGCCGGATGATCCTCAACAGGCGGCATCACTGAAAAAACGAGCCTCCTGTTTTGAAAATGATACAGGGGGAACTGCACAAGAGGGGGCACCTTCAACCCTTCTTAAAGTGTGTTACTCCTGAAAAGGGACGAGAGATACTAGATGATCTTCACTCTGGTTTCTGTGCTTCCCATATAGGTGGTAGGATGCTTGCTCAAAGGGCAAGGCGGCAGGGCTACTTTTGGCCTACTTTGGAAGCAGATGCAATGGAGATGGTGAAAAAAATGTGACAAGTGCCAAAGGTTTTGGCAAAATTAATTCACCGTCCGGCTACTGACCTCACTACCATTCACAGCCCACTACCGTTTGCTAAGTGGGGCATGGACATTCTGGGTCCATATACGCCTGCTACAGGCGGCAGAAGGTATATACTTGTTGCCGTTGACTACTTCACTAAATGGGTAGAGGCGGAGGCTGTAAAGGGAATCAAGACGAAAGATGTAATTTCATTCATTTGGAAAAAACGTCATCACTCGGTTCGGGGTTCCCATGTCTATGGTTTTTGATAATGGTCCCCAATTTGAGACGCCTGTTCTCAAAAGCTGGTTGGGAGACCAAGGAATTGGACATTACTTTGCATCTGTCGGCCGTCCACAAGCAAACGGCCAGGTAGAAGCCTTTAATAAAATCATCTCAGACGGTCTCAAGAAAAAAAGTTGAACGAGCAGGCGGCCTATGGGCAGATGAACTACCACATGTTCTTTGGGCCATTAGGACGACTGAAAAAGCGGCGACTGGAGAAACTCCATTCCTCCTAACTTATGGTGCAGAAGCTGTTCTTCCAATAGAACACTACGAGCCGACTCTTCGAGTAATGCTATATGACGAAGAGGCAAACTGGGAAGCTATGCGCCTGGCATTAGACTCACTTCCTGAAAAGAGGGGCAATGCTGTTTTGCGCCATGAAATCTACCGCCTGAGAATGACTAGATCATACAACAAAAAAGTGCACAGGCGTCCACTCAAAGTAGGGGACTTTGTACTTAGAAAAATGGAAGCAGTTGGTAGGGCTAACGAGTCTGGCAAACTAACTCCCAACTGGGAAGGACCCTACCGAATCTATGCGGAAGTCAGGGACGGTACCTACCGTCTGGAAACACCAGACGGACAACCGTTGCCTCGAACTTGGAATGTAGATAACCTTAAGAAATATTTCTTTTGAATGATGTAAAGTAAAGAGCTACTTAATAAAAGTTGGCACTTACTATTCAATTTTGTATTACGAGGGGCATGCCGTCTGTACCTTTACAGTCGGCTACTCTACCATTGAGTTTTTTCACTCTATCTTCAGAGGGCATGCGTCTGTACCTTTACAGTCGGCTACTCTCCATTGAGTTTTTTCACTCTATCTTCAGAGGGGCATGCCGTCTGTACCTTTACAGTCGGCTACTCTCCATTGAGTTTTTTCACTCTATCTTCAGAGGGGCATGCCGTCTGTTCCTTTACAGTCGGCTACTCTCCATTGAGTTTTTTCACTCTATCATCAGAGGGGCATGCCGTCTGTACCTTTACAGTCGGCTACTCTCCATTGAGTATTTTACTCACAATACTTAGCTAAAAAGATTAGGGCCTGGCCGACCCTGTGCCTAACAGGCGGCTACCCTTCTTTGACTTAGCACCTACGTTCACCAAGAACTTACCAAGGCCACCGGCCGAATGATCAGACCAGGCGCCTAGTCAACTGATCTAACTTTTAAAAACTAATCCGACCTGTCCAACATTATAGCAGGCGTCCGGCGGCAATCCATTCGGATGAAATTCGTCGCAGAGAGCAGCTCCCTTTTGGGTGGAACATTGTTCTATAAAACTAATTACACGGCACCTATACGACTGTCCAAAGGGCAACCAACGTAGCCGTTTTTGAGACAAGGATAACTCTATCACTAACCAAACCAGTGGTAGCAGTTGACATCTGAGTCAGATAACCGCCTGTATTACTTGGGATAAATGCAGGGGGTACCTATTGAGTTAATAGCCAACAAACATTGGCGAATCAAGGGGTCTAGCCGGCCTACGCGCCTGGTACCTACTACTTCTCAAACAAAAGTGACGGCGACTGAGTAACTCCAAAGTTAACTCATAGTCACTCCTTCAATTTGGTATGGAACCTAAAAAGTTTGAGTCGTCCGCCTGTTTTATACAAACAAGGGCACTCGAACCCCTACTCCCTACTGGATAACCTATTGAGTAAATAGCCAACAAACATTGGTAAATCAAGGGGTCTAGCCGGCCTACGCCGCCTTGATACCTTTACTACTCAATCAAGATTGTGACGAAGACTAAGTAACTCCTATGTTAACTTAATAGTCACATCAAACTTAGTACTGAGCCTAAAAGGTACGAGTCGTCCACTTGTTTTTAATAAACAAAGGCTCTCAACCAATACTCTTGCTAGGTTAACAAATAACAAATTAGAGGCCAACATTGGCAATAAAGGGAAACAACCGGTACCCGCCGCTTGTTTTCCTACTTAAATTCCTTGGCTACTTGGTAATTCTATTTACTTGGTCAAATTGAATAAAGAGTTCGAATACCGATTGATTAA